>NC_142463.1:21426857-21578372 GCF_049115385.1 Moschus berezovskii
CAGACTTCATCATCAGCTGCTCTCTGCCACCCACCAGAGGAATCCTCAGAAACTGGACTATCCGACCCATGAGAGTGGAGTCCCTAAGCTCCCTCCTTTACTTAGATCCATGTGGAAGAAGCATGCCTCCCTGTGCTTCCATCTGCTTTTCTGTTAAGTCTTCATGTTTCAAGGAATTAGAGTTTTAGGTTCCATTATAAGACCACATTCAAGGGTCAACATTTGTTTATTGAGCTTTTGTTGCATTCAAGTGTTGTGTCAATCACTTTTTCAATTGGAAGTTACCAGCTGTACAATGTTGTATGTATATATATGTGTATGTGTGTGTATATATATATATATATATATATAGAGAGAGAGAGAGAGAGAGAGAGATGGAAACAGCAACCCACTCATGTTTTTAAATTGGATGTTACTAGGACTAGATCTGATAGACAGAGTACCTGATGAACTATGGAGGAAGGTTCATGACATTGTACAGGAGACAGGGACCAAGACCATCCCCATGGAAAAGAAATGCAAAAAGCAAAATGGCTGCCTGAGGAGGCCTGACAAATATCTGTGAAAAGAAGAGAAGTGAAAAGCAAAGGAGAAGAGGAAAGATATTCCCATTTGAATGCAGAGTTCCAAAGAATAGCAAGGAGAGATAAGAAAGTTAGAGATACAAAGGGAACATTTCATGCAAAGATGGGCTCGATAAAGGACAGAAATTGTAGGGATCTAACAGAAGCAGAAGATATTAAGAAGAGGTGGCACGAATACACAAAAGAACTGTACAGAGCAAATCAAAACCACAATGAGATACCATTTCACACCAGTCAGAATGGCTGCTATCCAAAAGTCTACATGCAATAAATGCTGGAGAGGGTGTGGAGAAAAGGGAACCCTCTTACACGGTTGGTGGGAATGCAAACTAGTACAGCCACTATGGAGAACAGTGTGGAGATTCCTCAAAAAACTGGAAATAAAACTGCCATATGATCCAGCAATCACACTCCTGGGTGTACACACTGAGGAAACCAGAATTGAAAGAAACACATGTACTCCAATGTTCATTGCAGCACTGTTTATAATAACGAGGACATGGAAACAACCTAGATGTCCATCTGCAGATGAATGGATAAGAAAGCTTTGGTACATATACACAATGGAGTATTTTTCAGCCATCAAAAAGAATGCCAGTTGAGTCAGTTCTAATGAGGTGGATGAAACTGGAGCCTATTATACAGAGTGAAGTCAGCCTGAAAGAAAAACATCAATACAGTATACTAACACATATATATGGAATTTAGAAAGATGGTAACCTTAACCCTGTATACGAGACAGCAAAAGAGACACAGATATATAGAACAGTCTTTGGGACTCTGTGGGAGAGGGTGAAGGTGGGATGATTGGAGAGAATGGCATTGTCACATGTATATTATCATATGTGAAATGAATCACCAGTCCAGGTTCGACGCATGATACAGGATGATTGGGGCTGGTGCACGGGGATGACCTGGAGGGAGAATATGGGGAAGAGGGAGGTGGGAGGGGGGTTCAAGAGGGGAAACACATGTACACCCAGGGCAGATTCATGTCAATGTATGGCAAAACCAACCAATATATTAATGTAAAGTAATTTGCCTCCAATAAAACAAAAAAAGAACTGTACAGAAAAAGATCTTCACGACCCAGATAATCATGATGGTGTGATCACTCGCCTAGAACCAGACATCCTGGAGTGTGAAGTCAAGTGGGCCTTAAAAAGCACCACTGCAAACAAACCTAGTGGAGATGATGGAATCCCAGTTGAGCTATTTCAAATCCTGAAAGATAATGCTGTGAAAGTGCTGCAGTCAATATGCCAGCAAATATGGAAAACTCAGCAGTGGCCACAGGACTGGAAAAGGACAATTTTCATTCCAATCCCAAAGAAAGGCAATTCCAAAGAATGCTCGAACTACTGCACAATTGCACCCATCTCACATGCTAGTAAAGTCATGCTCAAAATTCTCCAAGCTAGGCTTCAGCAATATGTGAACCGTGAACTTCCAGATGTTGAAGCTGGTTTTAGAAAGGGCAGAAAAACCATAGGTCAAATTGTCAACATTCGCTGGATCAACGAAAAAGCAAGAGAATTCCAGAAAAATATCTATTTCTGCTTTATTGACTATGCCAAAGCCTTTGTCTATGTGGATCACAACAAACTGTGGAACATTCTGAAAGAGGGGAATACCAGACCACCTGCTCTTGAGAAACCTGTATGCAGGTCAGGAAGCAACAGTTAGAACTGGACATGGAACAAGAGACTGGTTCCAAATAGGAAAAGGAGTACGTCAAGGTTGTATATTGTCACCCTGCTTATTTAACTTATATGCAGAGTACATCATGAGGAACGCTGGGCTGGAAGAAGCACAAGCTGGAATCAAGATGGCCGGGAGAAATATCAATAACCTCAGATATGCAGAAGGCACCACCCTTATGGCAGAAAATGAAGAACTAAAGAGCCTCTTGATGAAAGTGAAAGAGAAGAGTGAAAAAGTTGGCTTAAAGCTCAACATTCAGAAAACTAAGATCATGACATCCAGTCCCATAACTTCATGGCAAATAGATGGGGAAACAGTGAAAACAGTGCCTGACTTTATTTTTCTGGGCTCCAAAATCACTGCAGATGCTGATTGCAGCCATGAAATTAAAAGCCGCTTACTCCTTGGGAGAAAAGTTATGACCAACTTAGATAGCATATTAAAAAGCAGAGATATTACTTTGCCAACAAAGGTCCATCTAGTCAAGGCTATGGTTTTTCCAGTGGTCATGTATGGATGTGAGAGTTGGACTGTGAAGAAAGCTGATCACTGAAGAACTGATGTTTCTGAATTGTGGTGTTGGAGAAGACTCTTGAGAGTCCCTTGGACTGCAAGGAGATCCAACCAGTCCATCCTAAAGGAGATCAGTCCTGGGTGTTCATTGGAAGGACTGATGCTAAAGCTGAAACTCCAATACTTTGGCCACCTCATGCAAAGAGTTGACTCAATGGAAAAGACCCTGATGTTGGGAGGGATTGGGGGCAGGAGGAGAAGGGGACAACAGAAGGTGAGATGACTGGATTGCATCACCGACTCAATGCACATGAGTTTGAGTGAACTCCGGGAGTTGGTGATGGACAGGGAGGCCTGGCGTGCTGTTATCATGGGGTCGCAAAGAGTCGGACATGACTGAGTGACTGAACTGAACTGGGCTGTACAATGTTATATATATATATGGAATAGAAAATAGCAACCCATTCCAGTATTCTTGCCTGGAAAATCTTATGGACGGTGGAGGCTGGAGGGCTAAGTCTCTGCTTAGTTGCTCAGTCGTGTCTGGCTCTTTGCGACACCATTTACTGTAGCTCACCAGGCTCCTCTGTGCATGGGGATTCTCCAGGCAAGAATACTGGAGTGGGTTGCCATGCCCTCCTCCAGGGGACCTTCCCGACCTAAGAATGGAACCGGGGTCTCCTTCTTTGCAGGCAGATTCTTTACCAGCAGAGCTAGGGTTGTAAAAGAGTAGGACATAACATCGTGGCTAAACAAGAACTATAGTTTCTGGTTCAAGACAGCAGAGTAGAAGGATGTGCACTCATCTCCTTCTGCGTGAGCACCAAAACTGGAACAAGCTATTGAACAACCATCAACAGGAGGACACTGGAGCCCAATAAAAAAAAGATAACCCATGACTGAAAACAAAGAAGAGGCTGCAGCAAGACAGTAGGAGGGGTGCAATCATGATCAAATCAAATCCCAGACCTGCAGGGTGGGTGACCCACAGACTGGAGAACAATAATCCTGAAGAAGTTCTTGCATTATTGTGAAGGTTCTAAACCACAAGTCAGGCTCCTCAACATGGGCATCTGACAAAGTGACTGGGAATCTCTCTAGGGAGGGAAACTTGAGGGCCCACAGGAAATGATTATTAGCCTTCCAGAGGAAGAGGGAAACAGACTCCACACTTGGAGAGCTTAAACAAAAGCTTGCATGCACCAAGACCCAAAGGAGAGGAGCACTGACCCCACAGGGGACTAGCCAAAACTACCTACTAGTGTTGGAGGGCCTCCTGTGGAGGCGTGGGTCTGCAGGGGCTTACCATAGGGACAGGGGAATGGGAAGGTCCCCCTTGGCATAAACCCTCTTGGAATTCACCATTCACCCTACCATAGAGCCTGTAGACCCCAGAGCTGCATTGCCTCAGACCAAATAACTACCAGGGAGGGAGTGCAACCCCACGCATCAGCAGATATTAGATTAAAGTGTAACTGAGCAGGGCCCTGTCCAACAGAGCAAGACCCAATTTTTCCATCACCAGTCCCATCAAGAAGCTTACACAAGTGTCTTAGCCTTGTTCAACAGAAGGCAGACAGAAGAAGCAAGAAGAAGCACAGTCTCACAATGACTAAAACAAAAACCATATTACAGACAGTTAATCATGATGAAAAAGTAGAAAGTTATGTCCCAGATGAAGGGACAAGATAAAATTCCAGAAAAACAACTAAATGAAGTGGAGATAGGCAACCTTCCAGAAAAAGAATTCAGAATAATGAAAGTGAAAATGATCCAGGATTTCATGAAAAGAATAGAAGCAAAGATTGAGAAGATGCAAGAACTGTTGACCAAAGACCTAGAACAACTAAAGAATAAACAAACAGAGATAAATAATACACTAGAAGGAATCAATAGAAGAATAACTGAAGCAGGAAAATGGAAAAATAACCTGGAGGACAGAATGGTGGAAATCACTGCTGTGGAAAAGACTACAGAAAAAGAATGACAAGAAATGAAGAAAGCCTAAACAACATTTGCAGTGTAGGGGTCTCAGAATGAGAATGGAGAGAGAAAGGAACAAAGAAAATATTTGAAGAGATAATAGCTGAAATCTTCCAGAACATGGGAAAGAAAATAGTCAGCCAAGTCCAGGAAGAACAGACAGTCCCAGAAAGGATAAACTCAAGGAGGAACACAGGGAAACACATAGTAATTAAACTGACAAAAATTAAAGACAGAGATAAAATATTAAAAACAACAAGGGAAATACAACAAATAACATACAAGGGAACTCCCATCAGGCTATCAGCTGATTTCCCAACAGAAACTCTACAAGCCAGAATGGAATGGCATGATGTATTTAAAGTGATGAAAGGGAAGAACATACAATCAAGAATACTCTACCCAAAAAGACTCTTCCTCAGATTTCATGGAGAAAAAATAAGCTTTCCAGACCAGACAAGCAAAACTTAAGAGAATTCAGCACCACCAAACCAGATTTACAACAAATGTTAAAGGAACTTCTCTAGGTAGGAAACACAAGAGAAGGAAAAGACCTACAGAAAATAAATCCAAAACAATTAAGAAAAATGGTAATAGAATCACATGGGCTCAATAAAGGACAGAAATGGTAGGGGCCTAACAGAAACAGAAGATATTAGGAAGAGGTGGCAAGAATACACAGAAGAACGGTAGAAAAAAGATCTCCACGACCCAGAAAATCATGATGGTGTGATCACTCACCTAGAGCCAGACATCCTGGAATGTGAAGTCAAGAAATCTTAGAAAGCATCACTACGAACAAAGCTAGTGGAGGTGATGAAATTCCAGTTGAGCTATTTCAAATCCTGAAAGATAATGCTGTGAAAGTGCTGCAGTCAATATGCCAGCAAATTTGGAAAACTCAGCAGTGGCCACAGGACTGGAAAAGGACAATTTTCATTCCAATCCCAAAGAAAGGCAATTCCAAAGAATGCTCGAACTACTGCCCAGTTGCACTCATCTTACACGCTAGTAAAGTCATGCTCAAAATTCTCCAAGCTAGGCTTCAGCAATACGTGAACCACGAACTTCCAGATGCTGAAGCTGGTTTTAGAAAAGGCAGAGGAACCAGAGATCAAATTGCCAACATCCGCTGGATCATCAAAAAAGCAAGAGAGTTCCAGAAAAATATCTATTTCTGCTTCATTGACTATGCCAAAGCCTTTGACTGTGTGAATTACAACAAACTGTGGAACATTCTGAAAGAGATGGGAATCCCAGACCACCTGACCTGCCTCTTGAGAAACCTGTATGCAGGTCAGGAAGCAACAGTTAGAACTGGACATGGAACAAGAGACTGGTTCCAAATAGGAAAAGGAGTACGACAAGGTTGTATATTGTCACCCTGCTTATTTAACTTATATGCAGAGTTCACCATGAGAAACGCTGGTCTGGAAGAAGCACAAGGTGGAATCAAGATTGCCAGGAGAAATATCAATAACCTCAGATATGCAGAAGGCACTACCCTTATGGCAGAAAATGAAGAACTAAAGAGCCTCTTGATGAAAGTGAAAGAGGAGAGTGAAAAGGTTGGCTTGAAGCTCAACATTCAGAAAAACAAAGATCATGGCATCTGGTCCCATCACTTAATGGGAAATAGATGGAGAATCAGTGGAAACAGTGTCAGACTTTATTTTTTTGGGCTCCAAAATCACTGCGGATGCTGATTGCAGCCAAGAAATTAAAAGACGCTTACTCCTTGGAAGGAAAGTTATGACCAACCTAGATAGCATGTTAAAAAGCAGAGACATTACTTTGCCAACAAAGGTCTGTCTGGTCAAGGCTATGGTTTTTCCAGTGGTCATGTATGGATGTGAGAGTTGGACTATAAAGAAAGCTGAGTGCCAAAGAATTGATGCTTTTGAACTGTGGTGTTGGAGAAGACTCTTGAGAATCCCCTGGACTGCAAGAAGATCCAACCAGTCCATTCTAAAAGGAAATCAGTCCTGAGTGTTCATTGGAAGGACTGATGTTAAAGTTGAAACTCCAATACTTTGGCCACCTGATGTGAACAGCTGACTCATTTGAAAAGACCCTGATGCTGGGAAAGATTGAGGGCAGGAGGAGAAGGGGATGACAGAGGATGAGATGGTTGGATGGCATCACTGACTCGATGGACATGGGTTTGGGTGGACTCCGGGGGTTGGTGATGGACAGGGAGGCCTGGCTTGCTGCAGTTCATGGGGTCACAAAGAGTAGGACGTGACTGAGTGAGTGAATTGAACTGAACTGAATAGAATCATACATATCAATAGTTACTTTAAATGTAAATGGATTAAATGCACCAACCAAAAGACATAGACTGGCTGGGTGGATGAAAACACGTTCATATATGCACTTCCACTTACCACATCACTCTGCTTACTCCCCGAATTTTAGGTAATTATTTTAGTGTTGTTGTTCAGTCGCTCAGTCAGGTCCAACCAGACTTTGCCACCCCTAGAACTGTAGCACACCTGGCTTTTCTGTCCTACACAGTCTCCTGGAGCTTGCTCAAACCCATGTTCATTGAGTCAGTGATGACATCCAACCATCGTATCCTCTGTTGTCCCCCTCTCCTCCTGCCTTCAATCTTTCCCAGAATCAGAGTCTTTTCTAATGAATCAGCCTTTCGCATCAGGTGGCTGAAGTACTGGAGCTTCAGCTTCAGCATTGGTCCTTCCAATGAGGATTCAGGATTGATTTCCTTTAGGAATGATTGGTGTGATCTCTTTGCAGTCCAAGGGACTATCAAGAGTCTTCTCCAACACCACAGTAACAAAGCATCTATTCTTCAGCTCTCAGTCTTCTTTTTGGTCCAGCTCTAACATCCATACATGACTACTGGCACAACCATAGCTTTGACTAGATGGACCTTTGTTGGCAAAGTAATGTCTCAGCTTTTTAATATTATACAGTGGAAGTGACAAATAGATTCAAGGGATTAAATCTGATAGAAGAGTGCCTGAAGAAGTATGGACAAAGGTTTGTGACATTGTACAGGAGGCAGTGACCAATAACAGCCCCAAGAAAAAGAATTGCAAAAAGGCAAAATGGTTGTCTGAGGAGGCCTTACAAATTGCTGAGAGAAGAGAAGCAAAGGCAGAGAAGAAAAGAAAAGATATCCATCTGAATGCAGCGTTCCAAAGAGTAGCAAGGAGAGATTAAAAAAAACCTTCCTCAGTGATCAATGCAAAGAAATAGAGGAAAAAAAAATAGAATGGTAAAGACTGGATATCTCTTCAAGAAAGTTAAAGATACCAAGGTAATTTTCATGCAACGATAGGCATAATAAAGGACAGAAGTGATATGGACCCAAGAAAAGCAGAAGATATTAAGAAAAGGTGGCAAGAATATGCAAAAGAAATATACAAAAAGATCTTAATGACCCAGATAACCACGATAGTGTGATCATTCACATAGAGCCAGACATCCTGGAGTGTGAAGTCAAGTGGGGCTTAGGAAGCATCACTGCAAACAAACCTAGTGGAGGTGTTGGAATTCCAGTTGAGCTATTTCAAATCCTAAAAGATAATTCTGTGAAAGTGCTGCACTCAATATGCCAGCAAATTTGGAAAACTCAGCAGTGGCCACAGGACTGGAAAAGGTCAGTTTTCACTCTAATCCTGAAGAAATGCAATGCCCAAGAATGTTCAAACTACCATACAATTGCACTCATCTCACACACTAGCAAAGTAATCCTCAAAATTCTCCAAGTGAGTCTTCAGCAGTATGTGAACTGTGAACTTCCAGATGTTCCAGCTGGATTTAGAAAAGACAGAGGAACCAGAGATCAAATTGCCAACATATGTTGGATCATAGAAAAAGCAAGAGAGTTCCAGAAAATTATCTACTTCTGCTTTATTGACTACACTAAAGCCTTTGACTGTGTGGATCACAATAAACTGTGGAAAATTCTGAAAGAGATGGGAATACCGGAAACCTTACCTGCCTCTTGAGAAACCTGTATGCCCATCAAGAAGTAACAGTTAGAACCGGACATGGAACAACTGACTGGTTCCAAATTGGGAAAGGAGTATGTCAAGGCTGTATATTGTCACCCTGCTTATTTAACTTATATGCAGAGTACATCATAGGAAATGCCAGGCTGGATGGAGCACAAGCTGGAATCTGATTGCCAGGAGAAATATGAATAACCTCAGATATGCAGATGACACCACCCTTATGGCAGAAGACAAAGAGGAACTGAAGAGCCTCCTGATGAAAGTGAAAGAGGAGAGTGAAAAAGTGGCTTAAAAATCAACATTCAGAAAACTAAGATTATGGCACCGGATCCCATCACTTCATGGCAAATAGATGGGGAAACAATGGAAACAGTGACAGACTTTATTTTCTTGGACTCCAAAATCACTGCAGATGGTAACTGCAGTGATGAAATTAAAAGACACTGGTCTTTGGAAGAAAAGCTATGACCAACCAAGACAGCATATTAAAAAGCCAAGAAATCACTTTGAGATAAAGGTCCATATAGTCAAAGCTATGGTTTTTCCGGTAGTCATGTATGGATGTGAGAGTTGGAACATAAAGAAAGCTGAGCACTGAAGAAATTAGTGCTTTTGAACTGTAGTGTTGGAGAAGACTCTTGAGAGTCCCTTGGACTGTGATGAGATCCAACCAGTCAATACTAAAGGAAATAAGTCCTGAATATTCATTGGAAGGACTGATGCTGAAGCTGAAGCTCCAGTACTTTGGCCACCTCATGCAAAGACCTGATTCATTGGAAAAGACCCTTTTGCTGGGAAAGATAGACAGCAGAAGAAAAAGGGGATGTGGGTTGGATGGCATCACCGACTCGATGGACATGAGTTTAAGTAATCCTTCGGAGTTGGTGATGGACAGGGAAGCCTGGCGTGTTGCAGTCCATGGGGTTGCAAAGAGTCAGACACGACTGAGTGACTGAACTGAACTGATGTTTAAATCTCCATTCCTTTTCTGCAAATGGGTTCATCAGTACTATTTTTCTAGATTCTATATATATGTGTTAATATATGATATTTATTTTTCTTTTTCTGAGTTATTTCACTCTGTATAACAGGCTGCAGGTTCATCCACCTCACTGCAACAGACTCAATTTCATACTGTTTTATGACTGAGTAATATTCCCTTGAGCTTATGGACCACAGCTTCATAATTCAGTCATTTGTCGATGGACATCTAGTTTGCTTCATGTCCTGCCTATTGTAAATAATGCTGCAATGAACACTGTGGTACACATTCTTTTTTATTTCCAGGATCTCAGGTTATATTCCCAGTAGTGGGATTGTTGGATATATGGTAGAATTATTCCTAGGTTTTTAAAGAAAAACATTTTTCAAAACTCATTCAAACTAGTGGGTAAATATTATCTTCTGGCAGAAAAAAGTCAGAGCTCACTGCAACTAGGAAAGCACATGTGGATTTCTGGTCTACCACGTGGTCCTACAGAGTACTTAGCTGAGTAGTGAGGTGAAGTTCATACCTGCAGGTAAGGAGCGTCCATCAGGGAAGGTGATGGGCTTGCTAAGCTCTCTGCCAATGGCTGGTACTGGTGGATAGAGTCTCATGGCCTCCTTGATGCACATGGTGGTGTAGGGCATCTGATCCAGATGGTCCCTGAAAGGAAGCCCATCTGAGAGCAGGCAGGACTGGACAACCAAGGATTCTCTCTAGCTCAAGTGGAACAGGGTTCTTCCATCTCCTGGACACTCACCAGGTGATAGAGGTGTCATCTTCCAGGAGGCTCTGGATCTCTTGCCTGCATCTCTGCTGATGCTTGGGGTGGGAGGCTAGAGCATAGAGGATCCAGGAGATGCCACTGGCTGTGGTGTCGTGACCCTCAAACATGAACGTGTCTACTTCAGCACGGAGGTCCTTGTCAGACAAGCTGCTCCCATTCTCCATCTGTGGAGGCAGGGCCAGAGTGCAGGGTCTGCCCTTCCTGGGTGCTTCTGCCCAAAGGCTCAGGCCTCTTTTGCTCACACTTACTCTGGCAAAGAGGAGGATGTCCAGGAAGTCCAAGTGCCTCCTGCTCTTCACCTTCTCCAGCTCTCCCTCCTTCTGCAGGTGAGCCTTCCTCTCCTTGATCACCGCGTCTGTTCCAGAACAGTGGTTCCCAGCCAGAGCTGAGGACTCTGGGGGACCATATGCAGTACCCACCATAGCCCCATCTGCCCCATCAGGCCCAATCTGGGTGCCAGGTGGATGTGGATGAGGGTGACTCTGGATGAGCATATCAGGACTGAGAGCTCCAGCATCATCTACTCTAGACGGGAATAGTAACACAGTTCCTATTGCAGTAACACAGCCCTTGGAGGCTCTGCCTGAATGCTGCTGGGAGGGGGTCTCACTCAGTCATCACCAACCTGGAGACTCCTGTAATTTCCTACACAACACCTGACACCTTATCTCTGGGTTCCCACTCCCTGCAGCAGGCGGGAGTGTGCCAGTTCCTGAAGAGGAAGCAGGAGTCTGGGCTCTGCCTGAGGGATCAGGGCCAGTCCCTTCCATATGTGCCTGATGAAGGTGTGTAGAGCAGCCCATGAGAAGGAGGAGAACCTGTGTGTTGATGGACGAGCTGGCAGGCCCGGTGGTTCCAGCGGCCTTCAGGGGTCAGCCTGTAGATGAGGTCGTTCTGGTAGAAAGCATTCCTCATTCGGGAAAAGCTCATATGGCTGAGGTCCCTGATGGCCTCGATGTAGGACTGGGAATTCCTGAAGGGAGAGGATGCAGAAGAGACTGGAGCTGAGGGAGCCTCTGACCTGGAGAGGGATTGGGGCTCTGGGTCGAGGATTCCTCAGTCAGTAGGGACAGGCAGCACTTAGGTATTGCCATTTCTGTCTTAGCCCGAGGAACCCCTCAGTATTTAGTGGCCTGAGGATCCAGGCTTCCCCCTGTGTAGGAAACTGGAACTAGTGATTGAATCAAGAATAGTATGGGTAGAGTTTGACTGTGGTCCATGTCTCTCTGCAGAACTTACTTTCTGTGCTGAGAAGCATCAACACTGCCCTTACTGACTCTCAGGTAAGTCATTCCCAGCTAGTGAGGACCCTGCCGTTGAAGAGCTGTCACTGACCTGTCCGTCTGGATGCTGCCCTGGTGGCTGAAGGCGCACTTCATGATGGTGTCCAGGGTCATCAAGGAGACGTGCCCGAAGATCTCCAGATGTGAGTCCTGGCTGACGAGCTGCTCCCACTTGTCCTGTGGAGGGATGGGGATTGACCCTGCTCTGCTTCCCCAGAAGGCCAGGCTTTCTCTCTGTCTCTACATCTTCAGATGAAATTTCCTCATTTCCTAAGCAGACTTGTTTTAGCAACTTACAGCTGTAACACACATGTATAATGTAATGCCTATTTCTTTGAACTGCTACTATATAATAGTTGTATTCTCTTCTAATATCCTAATTAATTATGAATTTTAAGAATAATTTATGATATTAACCAGCTTGTGTTTGAGCAGAAAGCATAGTTTCTCAGGGGAGAATGTTTCGTGTCCTGAGGTCAGATTTGGACAAGTGATATCCAACACTACAAAGCAAATATTTCAAGGCAAGGAAAAGCTAAAGTGACTCTAATGAGGCTCTTAGAAGGGGCATGAACTACTCAATTCCTTTCATTCATTTAATGTTGCCTAAGAACAGGTGCAGAGACATTTCTTTGCCAACCAAGGTCCATCTAGTCAAGGCTATGGTTTTTCCAGTGGTCATGTATGTTGTTTTTTTTTTTTATTGGAGGCTAATTATTTTACATTATTATATTGGTTGGTTTTGCCATGTATGGTCATGTATGGATGTGAGAGTTGGACTGTGAAGAAAGCTGAGCACCGAAGAATTGATGCTTTTGAACTGTGGTGTTGGAGAAGACTCTTGAGAGTCCCTTGGACTGCAAGGAGGTCCAACCAGTCCATGTTAAAGGAGATCAGTCCTGGGTGTTCATTGGAAGAACTGATGCTAAAGCTGAAGCTCCTATACTTTGGCCACCTTACGCGAAGAGTTGACTCACTGGAAAAGACTCAGATGCTGGGAGGGATTGGGGGCAGGAAGAGAAAGGGATGACAGAGAATGAGATGGCTGGATGGCATCACCGAATCGATGGAGGTGGGTTTGAATGAACTCCGAGAGTTGGTGATGGACAGGGAGGCCTGGCGTGCTGTGATTCATGGGGTCACAAAGAGTCGGATACGACTGAGTGACTGAACTGAACTGAATGGAACTGAAGAACAGGTGATACCCAGTCCAGATCAGAGGTGATGTTTGTGAAGACCCAGTTCTGTGAGTGTAGACCTGGCCTCATTTCCTCCCTTGAGTGGCTCAGTGATGTGCAGAATCCGTGGAACCCAGGCCAGGGCCCACCTGTGTGACATCCTGGGATGTCCACTCTGCCACCAGAGCTGCCATTGCCTAGGCCAGCCAGGGTCAATTTGCACTGACCTCCTTGATCTACTGCCCTGTGTTCAAACATGGAGATGGGAGAAGAGTGGACCCTGAATACACCATGGCCCTGATTTCTTGTGGTGAGGAGAAAATTATGGATCCAAGCTGGTGCCTACATGTTCCTCTGTCCCACCTAGCTTTAATGAACACTGTCTCATACTAAGTTGAGAATGCATCATTCCATGGGGCTCTATTCAATGGATGTCTGAGGGATATAAGTGTCTGATAGTGGACTTTGTCAGCTGTGCTGGATTCTAGAGCATATGGTGACAAGGGATGGACTCACCAGCATCACTCGGACAGAGTCGGCCATGAGTCCCACATAGGCCTTCAGGATGTCATAGTGGAAGGCTGGGGTCAGCATCCGCCGGTGCTGGAACCACTTCTGCCCCTCCAACAGCAGCAAACCTGTCCCTGAACCATGGATGGGTGTGTATGGGCATTGGGGAGAGAGGGGCCAATTTGGGAGGAACCAAGGGTGTCAGGAGAAGGCTCATCATAGGCAAGGGTGGGAAAACCCAGTACATTTCAGGGATGTGAATTTACAGTATGTCTGTCCATAGGACGTGATTATGAGAGCAGTGAGACAGAGGTTGAAAAAGAGTAGGTGGACAGGTGATTGAAGGACTTATCAAAAAGTTAGACTGAGAACATTGGTAAAGACTGAGAAGTTATGAAGAAGAAGCTCAGGTAAAACGAGGGCTATAGCACCATTGCAAAGGCTGAGGGTTTTATTAGGAGAAGAGAAATGAGGTTTGATTCAGAGATGAGGGTGCCTGGCACCTGTTCTCCATTTACGCAAAGAGACCGCTCTTGTTTAACCTAAATGGTGGGTGGTCTACAGTTGTATTTAAATATACTTACCAATCCAGGGAGTCAAGTATTTGTAGGTTCTATGAGGCTTTGGGTCTGAAAGGTATAGAAGGAATGTGGATGGCAACAAACTCTGCAAGGAGCCTCCGGAGCAGTTGAGGTCTAGACCATGGACTCCCTTCCTTGCTTGGTTCTTATCAGATGACAATCTTTCTGAAGCCACAACACTCTTGCCTCCCATTCCTGACTCTCTCTGTCCTGATAGTCATTGTGTTCCTAGGAAGGGAGACTCGGTGTTCCAGAGCAGAACACCTACAGGACTAACATGGTGAATTGCCCTGAAACATAAACTCAGTTCACTGCCAGAGAATAAGACAGAAACTGTGATTTTTCTACAGCGTGTGGTCATCTGGCCATCTCATTACCCAGAAGAGGCAACAATGAGAGGTGTGGATTAGGGAATCATCTTCCTAGATCTGTGTGGATAGGGAATCATCTTCCAGTTCTGGGATCATCTCAATTTGTTTGTAAAAAGTAAGACATAAAAGAGAAACCCCAGTCTGGCTTGTGGTTGGGAGGGTGTTTGGAGGAGTTCAGGCCTTGATGTCTGAAGTGTCAGTCTCTTGTGGAATTTCACACCCAGGGACATGTACTCAAATGGAAGGCTGTCTCCGGCTGAGGGTTTCCTTCTCACCTGATCTCCCCAGGACCATCTTCATGTAGTCAGGGTCGTAGACCAATACAAAGGCCCTTGTGCCCCACAGCCAGCGAACACAGGCCCTTGGATATTTCTCTACCCTTTTCAGTAGGAGTGGCAGCTCACTCTCCTCTTGAAACTGTCACCAAGGGAAAGACAAGTCAATAATGCCTTTCTTTTAGTTCTGGAGCTGAAGTCAGGGTGAAGGGCTGGAAGGGCCCCAGGTAATCATTCTGGATCCATCAGCAGAACTAAGAGTTTAGAACCATTTCTTCTGACCTGGAATCTCATCCAACCTTGTAGGCTGTCCATCACTGTCCTAAGATCAGATTCTGTCCCATGTTGGGTAGAGGTATGGGTCAACATTACAAACTGCCTACAGAAACTTACATAAAAGATAATTACTTGGTTTATGAAAATTTTGGAAATCATTTGTACACAATGACATAATTGCTTGAGCAACTGATGATAATTTCTATCACTTGGTAAGCAGTGTTGTCATATGATTCAGTTCAGTTCAGGTCAGTCACTCAGTCATGTCCTACTCTTTGTGACTCCATGAACCGCAGCAAGCCAGGCCTCCCTGTCCATCACCAACCCCCAGAGTACACCCAAACCCATGTCCATTGAGTTGGTGATGCCATCCAACTATCTCATCCTCTGTCATCCCCTTCTCCTGCCCTCAATCTTTTCCAGCATCAGGGTCTTTTCAAATGAGTCAGCTCTTCACATCAGGGCGCCAAAATATTGGAGTTTCAGCTTCAGCATCAGTCCTTCCAATGAACACCCAGGACTGATCTCCTTTAGGATGGACTGGTTGGATCTCCTTGAAGTCCAAGGGACTCTCAAAAGTCTTCTCCAACACCACAGTTCAAAAGCATCAATTCTTTGGCACTCAGCTTTCTTTATAGTCCAACTCTCACATCCATACCTGACCACTGGAAAAACCATAGCCTTGACTAGACGGACCTTTGTTGGCAAAGTAATATCTCTGCTTTTTAATATGTTGTCTAGGTTGGTCATAACTTTCCTTCAAGGAGTAAGTGTCTTTTAATTGCATGGCTGCAATCACCATCTGCGGTGATTTTGGAGCCCAGAAAAATAAAGTCAGCCACTGTTTCCACTGTTTACGCATCTATTTTCCATGAAGTGATGGGACCGGATGCCATACGATTAGATTTATTTAAACAATGAATAGATTATATCTTAAGAATTAAATTTATATATTAATTTCATTTTGCATACCAATCACTACGCACATTTAATATTATCCCAGCATACATGTTAATGTTTCTTAGTAAGAAAGATTGCTTGGAATGTATATGGCTAAGTGGAAAAATTAAATACCACATTGTGTGTATATATTATTGTTTCTCATATTGAGTGTGTGCACAGTTGTAGGACAGATTCTGAGTGTACACATATGAGAATGGTATTGAAGTAAGATTTTGATATGTGGATTTTTAATCTCATTTTCATTGACTAACTGTCAGAAACTTTTGGACACTTATCACTGCTTAGAGGAATCTTTGTAAACTCCTGATTATGGACCACGAAGGCATTTCCTTTCTGGCTCTACTGTCTCTACTCTTGCCCTGACGAGGTGATGATTCCACAGGATGCATTGCTCTGCCTTCAAGATGCTGCTGCCAGTGCTTCTTGCACTGGCTCCACTTGCTCATCTTCCAGGTCTCTGCCCACGTTCTTCCCTCTACCTGGTGGCCTGTCCTCTGTGCCACAGAGCAACTGCCTTTCCTCAACTTTGGAGACTCAGTTTGTCACCTCTGGATCTCTCATCAGCAATTGGTCCCAGGTATGTTTCATGTAGTCAAATTGTCTTCATTTCAATGACTCTGTGTAACTCAGAGCAACCCTCTGTCCCTTTGGTATCTGATCTCTGCCTACATTCTTCTGCTATAAGAACTCCCCAGTTTTGAGGCAACTTGTACTGTGGGTAATGTTCCTTCACTAAGCCTGGGTTTACTGAGCATTTACTTTGTGCCAGACACAGATTTAAGGTACTAAATTAGGATGCGGCTCGAGATGCTCATCTCTTTGGACCCTGCAGGCTAGTGGAGGAGACTGAGAGTTTAAGCGGCCAAACAGGAACAGATCATGAAAGTGTGATGGAGGGAAGACAAAGCCTATGGGGAAGCTTTGGGGAAGGGGGCCTAACTCAGACCTGGATGTTAGAAAAGTCGTCTTCCTGCACTTGCTCATTATTTGATTCATAACTTACCAAGATGATTTCACGATAGAAAAATGAACCAGAGTCAGGCTTTCCAGAAGAAGCTCATAGATATGATCTTGCAGGGAGAAATAGCTGAATCCAGTTACCACTGACTTGTGATAAGGATATCCAAGAAAAAAAGAGTTGTCCTCTCCACTCCTGGGAGACCCAGAATGAAAATGACTTGGGCCTGGGGCTTGTAAGAAAGTCATATGAGGGATGAGATCATTCCAGGGAGAGGGCACATGGGAGCCGAGTCCCAGAGGCTGGAATGCACAGGCAGCGGGGGAGGACCTTGAGTGACCTGGGGTGCAGGAGATTAGGAAGGAGAGGGGAGAAAGGTGCTGGGCCAGCCCGCATGGGGCTTGGGCTGCTTCTAGTTCTTGTCTTTGTCTCCACTCTGCCCTAATTGTGCTGCAGAGAAAGAGAGGCCTCAGATCTGTTCAACCTGTGATTGTCTCCTAACAGTTGTTTAAGCCACAGACACTTGGTGAGCCATTTCCACATGGCCCCTGACTTTGCTCTGAGCTCCCCCCACCTCTAGGCAAGTGCTGTACCTCCCGGCCTGCTCTTTCCCTCCTTCCTGTCCCTCCACACAATGGACTGACATCCCTCTGTGCAGGCTCTGGGCTGGGTGCTGAGGGTCAGGGGGATTACAGGCTCAGTTCCAAGAGCTCATAGTCCAGAGAGAGGATACTAGGCAGGCAGTTCTCCTCACCTGACCCCATTCTGGGAAACTGTTCCTGCATGCCAGCAACTTGTCAGGAATTAAGCACTGTAATTACATGTCTGAAAAAATCCCTCAGTCCTAAGAAACCAAGCCAGTTTTTTCTAATACCTGACATAACACGACCCAGGAGGTGAGCCTCTTTTCCTGTGACCCTGCATCGTCTTAGATTCCTGTCTGTTGTCTCCACACACAGTGAACCCACAGGGCTGATCCAACAAACTGATGTCTGTGCTCCCAGGCAAGCTCGGGGCCAGGCAGGGAGCATGCAATTAAGTGATGAGCAGGGAAGCATCTAGAAGCCTGTTCTGTGAGGACAGTTGAAGGTGCTCTGCCTGGAGAGCAGGGAGAGTCAATAAGGAACAGCCATTGTTTTCAAAGGGCAGGGTTTCCAGGACAGCCTGAGATCTCCCTGGGGAAGGGGTGTCTGACAGACCCGAGGACACCAGCACAGGGATTGGGAGGAGTAAGCCCCCAGGACTTGGTGAGGAGCCTAGCTCTAAGAGATAAGCTGTGTTACTTCATGGGGCCATCTGCTGGTCACACAAAAAGGCTTTGTCCCATGGATTAACTGACCATGACCATCCCTTACTCCAGCCCTCCCTGCCCTTCCACTCCCCCATCCAGCTCCATCCTACCTCTTTCTTGTGTCCGTAGAACCAGTGGGAAGGAGGAGATGGGAACTGGTGAAAGGCTTTGAGCAGCCACTGTCTGCGCAGGTAGAGCTGTGCTGCCTTGAGCAGCAGCAGAACCAGGCCGAGCAGGGAGACCACCTGCAGGAGCCCAGAGACGCTGCCCAGGGCTCTGGAGGGGCTCAGTGCAGAGACACTCATGGTGCAGTGGCTTCTGGATCGCTGACTGCCCCTGACTGTGGCTGACCTTCCTGGAGCACCTAGCTTGGTCTGGGAGGATCTCCCCGCCCACATGGGGGAGGGTGAAGGTGAAGGCAGATCTCACACCTGGGCCTCCAGAGTTATTTTGTGTGTTAGCGTTTGGTTTTATTTAATGTACTCTCTCTTATGTTACAAAATGTAAAGAATAAAAAAGAGAAGATAGTATTTATAACTTGAAGGGGGAGTTTGGGTTGTTCCAGGATCCTGCAAACTATCACATGCTTATAATTTTTTTGGGAAATAATTAGACAATTTGAAATAAAACAGAAAAGTAAATGTTTTTTGAAGTTTTCTGATGGCTGAGTTCTCTCTGTGTTCACCTGAAACTATCATACATTGTTAACTGACTATGCTCCAGTAAAAAATTGGGCTGGTAGTTCAAACGGTAAAGAATCTGCCTGCAATGCAGGAGACCCAGGGTTCGATCCATGGGTAGGGAAGATTTCCTGAAGAAGGGAATGGCAACTCCCTGCACTATTCTTTACTGGAGAGTTCCATGGACAGAGGAGCCTGACAGCCTGACAGTCCATCTATAGATATCTATAGATAGATTCTAAGAGGATAGGCTGTCAGAGGAGCCTGATGTCTAGACATCTATAGATGTCTATAGATATCTATCCTCTTAAATTTTTAAGTGTGTAATACAGTACTATTTTCTATCCCAAAACAAATTTTCAATTTGGGGTTGCAAAGAGTTGGACACAACTGAGCAACTAATGCTTCCTTTTCAATATAAAATAAAAAGGTTTAAAAAAATGAAGATAAGAAATGCTCAGACATTTCTTTTTTTTCCCAGAGCTCCAGATATGTTTCTAATGAGCAGTCACATTTAAAAACAACTGGACTATATGATGGTCTTTTACTTTTATCTCGTTTGTTTCACTTTTTCTATTTCATATTCAGTGCTCCCATTTCATTTTGTTTATGTTCACCAACTTCTTCATCTCTTCTTTTTTTTTTATGTTCTTTCTCAAGCCTTTATCAAGTGTAGTAGAAAAGATTTTGTATACATACATGTATAAATATGTATAATATATATATTTTAGAAAACATGAAATTTTACCTAACTAAAGAATGTGTGACATTTTTATTCCACTTATTTGACTTAGTATGAATAGAAGGCTATATTTCTAATTTAAAAATAGATATACAACAAGTAACAAAGGTTTACTGTATAACATAGGGAACTGTAGCCAATATCTTGTAATAGCCTATGATGGAAAATAATTTCAAAAAAATATATATGTATTTGTATAACTGAATCACCTAGCTGTGCACCTGAAACATTGTAAGTCAATTATACTTCAATAAAATGTATATATTTATTTAAAAATAAACCTTTCTCGAATATCTTATGCCTGTGTTGTCTTATTTAACATTGTGATGTTGCACAGAACTGGAGCTGAAGTCTGTAGTAACATCTAGCTGTGGAGTACCTTACAAGACCACATGGCTCATTTTCATTTGTCCAATGCAACTGAAAATTCTACCTCTTCTTTTATTTAAACCCTCCAATAGGTTAATACACACTGAGGCTATGGATGCTTACGTATTTTCTTAAGTTTGCAGTGACGTGTCTATGTGAATATCCCTATTTTCCATCTTAAGAGATGAGAGAATATAAATTTGAAATACAGTGAAAGATAACCACTACTGAAATATGCGAGTCTTAGTTTTTTGCTTTGATTTTTAAATTTGGGGTCATTAATTAAGGTTTAGGAAATTTTATTCAAATCTCTTGCTTTAGTTGCCTTTTGTAGCCTTCAGACTCTTAAAGCAAGTTTCCTTTCTGAGTTATTGTTTTCATTCTGTTGTTTATTTACTTCATCTATGTTTTTCTGTTGGGACATATAAAGTAGTTAGCTGAGAATCTTGTAATCTTTTTATTGTTAGCTATGTTATAGGTGCAGCTTCTTTTGCTGTATATGAAACTCATCCTGAATACAGTGTTATTTAGGTAAGCAAAAGAAAAAAGGGCAAAGAAAAGGGGATAAATTAAATTTCCATTGTAAAAGTCCGAAACAGCAGTGAAAATGTGAGGAAAGAAGATGCCACTTGGTCATTTTGGAGAAGCAGTTAGATTTGGGGTCAGTGCTTCTGTTAATGATGACTAATGTCTTTCTGGGAGTAAGCGTGTACTCAAACATACTCTCCAGCCTAGAAAGATGGCACTCGGCAATAGGCACCACTCAGCAAAAGCATTCAGGTGTTCTAAAATAAAGGCTTTTCCATGCAATCAGTGTGACAGTATTCTCAAAAAAAAGCAAACGTAATTCTAAGGCATGTAACACATTTTAAGCTCTTTAATGTCATTGAAACTCCAATACTTTGGCCACCTCATGCGAAGAGTTGACTCAATGGAAAAGACTCTGATGCTGGGAAGGATTGGAGGCGGGAGGAGAAGGGGACGACAGAGAATGAGATGGCTGGATGGCATCACCGACTCGATGGACATGAGTTTGAGTGAAGTCCGGGAGTTGGTGATGGACAGGGAGGCCTGGTGTGCTGTGATTCATGGGTTCGCAAAGAGTCGGACACGACTGAGCGACTGAACTGAACTGATGTCAAGTACTAAGAGAAACTATTTTAAAATTAAAATGTAGATAAATGAAGCAATGTAAGATGTGCTCCCTATTGTGTTACTTCCAGGAACAGGACCATGTATTGCTGTTATTGTTCAGTCACTAGATTGTGTCTGACTCTGCTACTCCATGAACTGCAGCACTCCAGGCTTCCCTGTCCTTCACTATCTTGTGGAATTTGCTCAAATTCATGTTCATTGAGTCAGTGATGCTGTCTATCCAGGTCATCCTCTGCTGTCCTCTTCTTTTGCCTTCATTCTTTCCCAGCATTGGGGTCTTTTCCAATGAGTCGGCTTCTTGCCTCAGGGAGACAAATTATTGGAGCTTCAGCTTCATCATCAGTCCTTCCAATGAATATTCAGGGTTGATTTCCTTAAGGATTGACTGGTTTGATCTCCTTGCAGTACAAGGGACTCTAAGAGTCTTCTCCTGGACCACAATTCAAAAGCATCAGTTCTTTGGCACTCAGCCTTCCTTAATGGTCCAAATCTTACATCAATACATGACTACTGGAAAAACCATAGATTTTACTATATAGACTTTTGTCAGAAAAGTGATGTCTCTGCTTTTTAATATGCTGTCTAGGTTTGTCATAGCTTTCCATCCAAGAAGGAAACGTCTTTTAATTTCATGGCTGCAGTCACAGTTCGCAGTGATTTTGGAGTTCAAGAAAATATCTGTCACTGCTTCTACCTTTCTCTTTCTATTTGACATGAAGTGATGAGGCCAGATGCCATGATCTTGGTTTTTTGAGTGTTGAGTTTTAAGCCAGCTTTTTCACTCTCCTCTTTCACCCACACCAAAAGGCTCTTTAGTTCTTCATCACTTTCTACCATTAGAGTGGTATCATCTGCATATCTCAGGTTGATGATAGTTCTCCAGGCAATCTTGATTCCAGCTTCTGATTCATCTAGTCCTACATTTCACATGATGTACCCTGCCTAGAGGTTGAAGAAACAAGGTAACAGTATATAGCTTTGTCTTACTCCTTTTCCAGGTTAGATCAGTCCATTGTTAAATGTGAGGTTCTAACTGTTGCTTCTTGACCCACACTGAGCTTTCTCAGGAGACAAGTAAGGTGGTCTGGTACTTCCTACTCTTTAAGAATTGTCCATAGTTTTTTGTGATCCACATAGTCAAAGGCTTTAGGGTAATTGATGAAGCAGTAGATATTTTTCTGGAATCCCCTTGCTTTCTCTATGATCCAGCAAATGTTGGCAATTAGATCTCTTTTTCCGCTGCCTTTTCTAAACCTAGCTTGTACATCTGGAAGTTCTCGATTCATGTACTACTGAAGCTTACTGAAGTATTTTGAGGAAAACCACACTTGTCTGGTAGTGAGAGAGTTAAAGCTTAGTCAGGTAGTCCAAGGCCCTTAAAGGAGGAGGAGGCATTCTTTCATACATTTTTTTTGTCTTAGTCACTGTAGCATGTGTTTCTTTTAGCCCTGAACTGGTATCGCAACAATACATCTTGCTGAAGAGAACTGGCTACACTGCAGTAATGCATATGACTCGGGGAAAATGCTTTCCTAAGACCCCATTATGCTTTTCTTAGGGTCTGTGTTAGTGATTACAATTGTAACAAATCTTGCCTGGAAACCTGTTTCTCAAGACTTATACTCCTGATTACACAGAACAGTATATTTTGCCCAGAGACATTGCCTGAAACTTGTTCCTATTGGCTAATTTTGTATTGACGTTATCTCAGGATGTATGCCTTGGCGAAGGATCTGGTGGAACTTTTACAAACCTTGAGGTACCCTTTTTATCTATTCTCAGCAGCCAGTTGATAAGTATATAATCCCTGTTTTAACTAGTGAGGGTGGGTACTCTCCTACCCGCTTCCCCTTTTGCTGGAGGCTTTCTCTATCCTTTTCACTCTGATAAAACCTTGCTACATAAAGCTCTGAGTGACTGAATCTGTCTTTGGCCCTGGAGTTAAATTTTCTTCTTCAGAGACCACAAATCCAGCGGCACCATAAGCTATCAGTAGTTTGAACATTCTTTGGCATTGCCCTTCTTTGGGATTGGAATGAAAATTGACCTTTTTCAGTCCTGTGGCCACTGCTGAGTGTTTCAAATTTGTTGACATATTTAGTGCAGCACTTTAATAGCATCATCTTTAAGGATTATTAAATAGCTCAACTGAAATTCCATCACTTTCACTAGCTTTGTTTATAACAATGTTTCCTAAGGGTCACTTGACTTCATACTTCAGGATGTCTGACTCAAGGTGAGTGACCATACTATCATGGTTTCCCTGGTCATTAAGACATTTTTGGTATAGTTCTTCTGTGTATTCTTATCACTTCTTCTTATTATCTTTTTCCTCTGTTAGATCCTTACCATTTCTATCCATTTTGGTGCCCATCCTTGCATGAAATGCCCCCTTGATAGCTCCAGTTTTCTTGAAGAGGTCTCTAGTCTTTCCCATTCTATTGTTTTCCTCTACTTATTTGCGTTGTTCATTGAAGGCATTCTCCTTGTTAGTCTCTGGAACATATATTGCCAGTGCACAAAATCACTTGTGTTAAGAAAACCTTAAAAAGAGCCACACACACAGCAGATTTTTTTTTCATACTGCATTCCCGTATCCTGAGTAAGTTTTTTATGATTACAGAAAGAGAATGAATGACTAAAAAGATCTTTTTAGATCTTTTAATTTTAAATATTAAAGGTTTGAGATTAAAACAGTCCTGGATGTTCATGGAAGGACTGATGCTGAAGCTGAAACCCCAATCCTTCGGCTACCTGATGCGAAGGACTGACTCATTGGAAAAGACCCTGATACTGGGAAAGATTGAACGCAGGAGGAGAAGGGGACAACAGAGGATGAGATCATTAAATGGCATCACTGACTCGATGAACATGAGTTTGAGCAAGCTCCTGGAGCTTATGTTGGGCAGGGAAGCCTGGTGTGCTGCAGTCCAATGGATCGCCAAGTCAGACACAATGGAGTGACTGAACTGAACTGAATCTTAAACATATTGATTACAAAAAGAAGATGACGTGTTATTGCCTCAGTTTTTCTTTAAAATGTACAACCTTTCAGAAGAGCATTTGGAAAGCTTCTTATACTTTTTCATATACATCTTATTGGCCTGACATGTCTTAAGAACCATGAGAACACAAATGTCATTGCATTCAAACAATACTAATTACTCTGGAATTTTTACAGCCTCAGCGACTGCATGTAACTCCCAATTATAAACATGAAACCTATAGTGGGGACACGTTGCACATGAAAATAGTGAGACACAAATATTGTGAGACAGGGGAGGAACAAGATGGCAAGGAGTAGGTGAATGTGGAATACGTCTCTCTCCATGGATACATCAGGAATACACCTTCAGACACAGAAGTGCATGCAGAACACCAGCTGAGAGTGGACAGGAGTACCTGACCATCAGAAAAGAATATATAGACCCATGTAAACCTTGGTAGGACAAAGGAACAAGGGGGAAAAATGAGAGTGTTTGTAGGACTGGATCTGCCCTTGGCAGGTGGGGGAACTGAAGCAGGGGTCCGATCCCCACATCAGGACAATTGTCTGAGTCAGAGGAGAAACATTTAAGGATGACAGGGAAACAGCTGATCTGTGGCAGCCTAAATAGAATGAGAAACAGACAGTCCTTGCTGCAGCCAGACATAACCTAGACAGTGCAGTGGCTGGGAGCTGGAGTTTTGGGATTGTGGAGCAATCCCTGGGCGAGGGCTGCTCTTGACTATGCAGAGACAGATCGAGGGCATGTGAGGGAGGAGACTGTGGTGGGAAATACCTGTGGAGGAAAGCTGGGCAGCCATGGAAGCAAGGTGATACTGCTGAGTAACATGTAGGGGGTGGAGCCATCATTATATCCTCTTTCCCCCCACACACCAGCACTGGCAGCTGAACAATAGAGAGGCTGGCCCATCAAATGCCTGATGCACTGAACTAGAGTTGGACCCCACCCAGGGTGCCCCTTTAAGTGCCTGATGCACCAATCTGCAGAGTAGGACCCCAGGCAAGGAAGCCCTCTAAGTGCCTGAATGGGTGGAACTGTGGAGAAAGACTGGCCAAAGAGGCCTTCTGATCGCCAGCTACAAGAGGCTTGAGAAGAGACTCTTATAGGGCCATAACTCCTGCAGCAGAGGCAGTCTGTGTCCTTCACACTTGGCTCCACCAGGGTCCCCGCGAGTCAATCAGCTGTGCTACCTTCATGCTCAACTCTCACTGGGGCAGAGCTGCCACAGGCGAAAAAAAGTCTTGCACCTATGTGTGCAGGGTCGCTTCAGTAGTGTATGCCTCTTTGCAGCCCTGTGGACTGTGGCCTGCCAGGCTTCTCTGTCAAGGAGGGGGTTTCTCCAGGCAAGACACTGGAACATATTGGCCAATACGGGATGCCATACCCTTCTAGATCACTATATTTCCTGCTGCCCTAGCTGGCAACTCCCCTGAGTACCTGGTGCTGCTAGAACACCTGCAACACAAGCAGCTGCACCACCTCCACAACTGGCCCTCACAGGGGCAAACCCAAGTCCTCCAGGGCAGATTCACGAGCAACCTGAGGACCCTGACAGCAGTGACTCAAGAGAAACATTTATTATTCTTATGTTTTGACTTGTCCTGTAGATTCTTTTGGATTTTTTCCCTCTTTTATCCTCCCACACCACCCCCCATTGTAGTTGTCGATTTTATTGGCACTATGAAATCTAACTAATCTTTTGAGCTTTTATTTCCTCAGTAACGTATTTTATTGTTGTTGTAAACCTCTGCCTCTATACTGGACTTTTGCAGTTCTGTAGAGGTTTTTTTCCCCTCTCTCTCTATTTTTTATTTTAATTTTTTAAACCTATTATTATTTTTGCTATGTTTATTCCTTTGTTTGCTTTTCCTACTGTTCTTTTTCTCTTGCAGTTAATCTTTTATATATATAAATCTTCTTTATCTATCTCTATTTAACTTTGCATGTCTATTCTTTCTTTCTTTCCTTTAGTCTCAACGTATTTGTTAGTTTTATTTTCATTGCTTTATACCCCAATTGACACCTGTTTTTAGTCTTGTTTTCCAATTTGTGCTTTAGTTAGTTTTGTTCTGGTAGGTATAATTTTAGGTTTCCTTTGTTTGCTGGGTCAATCTATTGCACTTTATTTTTGTTGGACTGTTTTGATTTTGCTTATGGGTGTATGTATATACGTGTATATTCAGTCACACTTTTTATTGTCATTATAAACCTCTGCATCTATGTTGGGCTTTTGCAGTTCTGTGGAGTTTTCCTTCCCCCCCCACCCCCGCCACCTTTTTCTTTCTTCTTCCTTTTTTTTTAAAATCATTTTTAGAAAATAATTTTAGCTTTTAATTTTTTAAACCTATTATATTTTTTTCTACATTTTTTCCTTTGTTTGCCTTGCCTACTGTTCCTTTCCCCTTGCAATTAAACTTTAATATATCTAAATCTTATTCATCTACCTCTATTTAACTTTGCATATCTATTCTTTCTTTCTTACCTTTCCTCTCAACATATTTGTTAGTTTTATTTTCATTGCTTTATTCCCCACTTGGCACTTTGCTTTAGTTTTATTTTCCAGTTTGTGCTTTAGTCAGTTTTGTTCTTAACTGATAAATGTAATTTTTTATTGCCTTTGTTTGCTGGGTCAATCTATTGTTTGCTGGGTCAAAAACTTTGTTTTTGTTGGGCTGTTTTGAGTTTGCTGATGGATGTATATGTATGTGTGTATACTCCATTATTTTAATTATTGTTTGCTTGATTTTGTAACTGCCATTTGTCTGGGGTTCATCTTCAGTTTCTCGTTTTTGGATATTTGTTTTAATCTCACTTAATGCCATAACAAACCACTTATGGAATCTTTGCTCCTAACCAGAGATCAAGCCCTGAGCCTTTGGAGTGGGAACACTGACTCCAAGACACTAGACTACCAGAGAACTAAACCTAGGGGGTATCAAATAGTGAGAACTCACACAAAGGAAACCACTTGAATACAAGACCTGGCATCACCCAACCACCAATACACCCTGTGTAGGATGCCTCATCTAAACAACAAACAAACAAGCCAATATCACTGATGAACATAGACGCAAAAATCCTTAACAAAATTCTAGCAAACAGAATCCAACAACATATTAAAAAGATCAAAGATCATGACCAAGTGGGCTTTATCCCAGGAATAAAGGATTCTTTAATATCCACAAATCAATCAATGTAATACACCACATTAACAAATTGAAAGATTAAAAAATGTATGATTATCTCAATAGACGTAGAAAAAGCCTTTGACAAAATTCAACATCCATTTATGATAAAAACCCTCCAGAAAGCAGGCATAGAAGGAACATACCTCAACATAATAAAAGCTATATATGACAAACCCACAGCAAACACTATCCTCAATGGTGAAAAATTGAAAGCATTTCCCCTAAAGACAGGAACAAGGCAAGGGTGCCCACTCTCACCACTACTATTCAACATAGTTTTGGAAGTTTTGACCACAACAATCAGAGCAGAAAAAGAAATAAAAGGAATCCAGATTGGAAAAGAATAAGTAAAACTCACTGTTTGCAGATGACATTATCCTCTACACAGAAAACCCTAAAGACTCTACCAGAAAATTATTAGAGCTAATCAACGAATATAGCAAAGTTGCAGGATATAAAATTAACACACAGAAATCCCTTGCACTCCTATACACTAACAGTGAGAAAACAGAAAGAGAAATTAAGGAAACAATTCCATTCACCATTACAATGAAAAGAATAAAATACTTAGGAATATATCTACCTAAAGAAACAAAAGACCTATATATAGAAAACTATAAAACACTGATGAAAGAAATCAAAAAGGACACTAATAGATGGAGAAATATACCGTGTTCATGGATCAGAAGAATCAATATGGTGAAAATAGCCAAAGCAATCTATAGATTCAATGCAATTCCTATCAAGCTATCAATGGTATTTTTCAGAGAGCTAGAACAAATCACTTCACAGTTTGTATGGAAATACAAAAATAGCCAAATCGAATAGCCAAATCAATTCTTCTTGAGAGAGAAGAATAGAACTGGAGGAATCAACCTGTCTGACTTCAGGTTATACTACAAAGCTACAGTCATCAAGAGTATGGTACTGGCACAAAGACAGAAATATAGATCAATGGAACAAAATAGAAAGCCCAGAGATAAATCCATGCACCTATGGACACCTTATCTTTGACAAAGGAGGAAAGAATATACAATGGAGAAAAGACAATCTCTTTAACAAGTGGTGCTAGGAAAGCTGGTCAACTACTTGTAAAAGAATGAAACTAGAACACTTTCTAACACCATACACAAAAATAAACTCAAAATGGATTATAGATCTAAACATAAGACCAGAAACTGTCTTAACCCCTAGAGGAAAACATAGGCAAAACACTCTCCAATATAAATCACAGCAGGATCCTCTATGACCCACCTCCCAGAGTAATGGAAATAAAAGCAAAAATAAACAAATGGGACCTAATTAAACTTAAAAGCTTTTGCACAACGAAGGAAACTATAAGCAAAGTGAAAAGACAGCCTTCAGAATGGGAGAAAATAATAGCAAACGAAGAAAGTGACAAAGGATTAATCTCAAAAATATACAAGCAGTGCCTGTAGCTCAATTCCAGAAAAATAAACGACCCAATTAAAAAATGGGCCAAAAACAGTCATTTCTCCAAAGAAGACATACAGATGGCTAACAAATACCTGAAAAGATGCTCAATATCACTCATTATCAGAGAAACGAAAATCAAAACCACAAGAAGGTACCATATCACGCCAGTCAGAATGGCTGCTATCCAAAAGTCTACAAACAATAAATGCTGGAGAGGGTGTGGAGAAAAGGGAACCCTCTTACACTTTTTGTGGGAATGCAAGCTAGTACAGCCACTATGGAGAACAGTGTAGAGATTAATTAAAAAACTGAAAATAAAACTGCCATATGACTCAGCAATCCCATTCCTGGGCATACACACCGAGGAAATCAGAATTGAAAGAATATTGAAAGAATTGTACGTGTACCCCAATGTTCATTGCAGCACTATTTACAATAGCCAGGACATGGAAGTAACCTAGATGTCCATCAGACAAAAGGATAAGAAAGCTGTGGTACATATACACAATGGAATATTAGTCAGCTATTAAGAAGAATACATTTGAATCAGTTCTAATAAAGTGGATGAAACTGGAGCCTGTTATACAAAGTGAAGTAAACCAGAAAGAAAAACACCAATAGAGTTTACTAACTCATATATATGGAATTTAGAAAGATGGTAATGGTAACCCTACATATGAGACAGCAAAAGAGACATAGATGTATAGAAGTCTTTTGGACTCTGTGGGAGAAGGCGAGGGTGGGATGATCTGAGAGAATAGCATTGAAACATGTATATTATCGTATATGAAACGAATAGCCAGTCCAGGTTCGATGCATGAGACAGGGTGCTCAGGGCTGGTGCACTGGGATACCCAGAGGGATGGGATGAGAAGGAAGGTGGGAGGGGATTTCAGGACGGGGAACACATGTAAACCCATGGCTGATTCATGTCAATGTATGGCAAAAACCACTACAATACTATAAAGTAATTAACCTCTAATTAAAATAAATTAATTAAAAAATAAATAACAAATAAAACAAAAATACAAACCCAATCATCAGCAGACATTACCACCTCACTCAGCCTTGCCCATCAGAGGAAAAACAAATGAGCAAACAAACAAACAAAAGCTCAACATAAATTTCACCCTATGAGAAGCTTACACAAACGACTGGACCAACCTTAGAGGGCAGAAACCAAAATGAAGAACGAATTCAACCTTGAAGCCTGGGAAAAGGAGACCTCAAACATAATAAGTTAAAAAAATAATGAAAAGTCAGAGAAATACTACACAAATGGAGGAACGAAGTAGAAACACAGAAGTCCAAATAAATGAAGAGGAAATAGGCAAACTACCTGAAAACGAATTCAGAATAATGATAGTAAAGATGATAAAAAAAAACTTGAAAGCAAAATGGAGAAAATGCAAGAATCAATTAACAAAGACCTAGAAGAATTAAAGAATAAACATGCAAAGACAAACAACACAATTACTGAAATTAAAAATACTCTAGAAGGAATCAGTAGCAGAATATCTGAAGCAGAAGAATGAATCAGTGAGCTGGAATGGTGGAAATAACTTCTGAAGAGCAGAATAAAGTAAAAAGAATGAAAAGAACTGAAGATAGTCTCAGAGACCTCTGGGACAATATCAAACGCACCAACATTTGAATAATAGGGGTCCCAGAAGAAGAAGAGAAAAAGAAAGGATATGAGAAAAATTTTGAAGAGATTATAATTGAAAATTCCCCCAACATGGAAGAGGAAATAGTCAGTCAAGTCCAAGAGGCACAAAGAGTCCCATACAGGATAAACCCAAGGAGAAACATGTCAAGAAACATACTAATCAAACTAACAAAGATGAAACACAAAGAATATTAAAAGCAGCAAGAGAGAAGCAACAAGTAACATACAAGGGAAACCCCATATGCTTAACAGCTGATCTTTCAGCAGAAACTCTGCAGGCCAGAAAGGGATGGCAGGATATATTTAAAGCACTGAAAGGGAAAAATCTACAACCAAGACTACTGTACCTGGCAAGGATCTCATTCAAAATTGATGGAGAAATCAAAAGCCTTTCAGACAATCAAAAGTTAAGAGGATTCACTACCACCAAACCAGCTTAACAACAAATGTTAAACGGACTTATATAGACAAGAAATACAAGCAAAGAAAAAAGATCTACAAAATCACCCCCCCCCCGCCAAAATTAAGAAAATGGCAAGAGGAACATATATATCAATAATTACTTTAAATGTAAATGGATTAAATGCTCCAACCAAAAGACACAGACTGGCTGAATGGAATAAAAAACATGACCCATATATATGCTGTCTACAAGAAACCCCCTTTAGACCTCAAGACACATATAGACTGAAAGTGAGAAGATGGAAAATATATTCCATGCAAATGGGAAGCAAAAGAAAGCTGGTGTAACAGTCCTCAAATCAGACAAAATAGACCTTAAAATAAAGAAGATTACAAGAGATAAGGAAGAACATTACATAATGATCAAGGGATCAGTCCAAGAGGAAAACATAACAATTGTAAATATCTGTGCACCCAACATAGGAGCACCGCAATACATAAGGCAAACACTAACTGACATAAAAGGAGAAATTGACAGTAACACAACAATAGTAGGAGACTTTAACACCCCACTCACATCAATGGACAGATCATCAAAACAGAAAATTAATAGGGAAACACAAGTCTTTTTTTTTAATTTATTTTATTGGAGGCAAATTACCTTACATTAATATATTGGTTGGTTTTGCCATACATTGACATGAATCCGCCCAGGGTATACATGTGTTCTCTTTCTTGAACCCCCCTCCCACCTCCCTCTTCCCCATATCCACCCTCCATGTCATCCCCGTGCACCAGCCCCAAGCATCCTGTATCATGCGTCGAACCTGGACTGGTCACTTATGATAATATACATGCTACAATGCCGTTCTCCCCAATCATCCCACCTTCACCCTCTCCCGCAGAGTCCCAAAGACTGTTCTATATGCCTATGTCTCTTTTGCAGTCTTGTGTACAGGGTTCAGGTTACCATCTTTCTAAATTCCATATATATGCGTTAGTATACTGTATTGGTGTTTTTCTTTCTGGCTTACTTCACTCTGTATAATTGGCTCCAGTTTCATCCACCTCATTAAAACTGATTTAAATGCATTATTTTTGATGGCTGAAAAATACTCCATTGTGTATATGTACCAAAGCTTTCTTATCCATTCATCTTCAGATGGACATCTAGGTTGCTTCCATGTCCTGGATATTATCATCAGTGCTGCAATGAACATTGGAGTACATGTGTCTCTTTCAATTCTGGTTTCCTCGGTGTGTATGCCCAGGAGTGCGATTGCTGGATCATATGGCAGTTCTATTTCCAGTTTTTTGAGGAATCTCCACACTGTTCTCCATAGTGGACGTACTAGTTTGCATTCCCACCAACCGTGTAAGAGGGTTCCCTTTTCTCCACACCCTCTCCAGCATTTATTGCATGTAGACTTTTGGATAGCAGCCATTCTGATTGGTGTGAAATGGTATCTCATTGTGGTTTTGATTTGCATTTCTCTGATTATGAGGGATGTTGAGCATTTTTTCATGGGAAACACAAGTCTTAAATGATATATGAGATGAGATGAATCTCATTGATATAATATCTTCAGGACATTCCATCCAAATGCTGAAGAATACACTTTCTTCTCAAGTGCACATGGAATATTCTCCAGGATAGATCACATCTTGGGTCACAAATCAAACCTTAGTAAATTTAAGAAAACTGAAATCATATCATGCATCTTCTCCAACAACACCACTATGAGACTAGATATCAATTACAAGAAAAAAACTGTAAGAAACACAAACATATGGAGATTAAACAATACATTTCTAAAAAACCAACAGGTTACTGAAGAAATCAAAAGGGAAATCAAAACATTCCTAAAAACAAATGACAATGAAAACACGATAACTCAAAACCTGTGGGATGTAGCAAAAGCAGTCCTAAGAGGGAAGTTTATAGCAATACAATCCTACCACAATAAAGAAGAAAAGCATCGAATAGATAGCCTAACTTCACACCTAAAACAACTAGAGGAGGAAGAACAAAAAAATCCCCAAAATCAGTAAAAGGAAAGAAATCATAAATGTCCGAGCAGAAATAAATGAAAAAGAAATGAAAGAAATAACAGTAAAGATTAATAAAACTAAAAGCTGGAACTTTGAGAAGATAAACAAAATTGACAAATGTTTAGCCAGACTCATCAAGAAAAAAAGAGAGAAGAATGAAATCAACAAAGTTAGAAATGAAAAAAGAGAGGTTACAACAGACAATGCAGAAATATAAAGGATTATAAGAGAATATAATGAAAAACCATATGGCAATAAAACGAACAACCTGGAAGAAATGACAGATTCTTAGAAAAGTTCAATCTTCCAAAACTGAACCAGGAAGAAATAGAAATTATGAACAACCCAATTCAGTTCAGTTCAGTTCAGTTCAGTCGCTCAGTCGTGTCCGACTCTCCGCGACCCCATGAATCACAGCAAGCCAGGCCTCCCTATCCATCACCAACTCCCGGAGTTCACTCAAACTCATATCCACAGAGTCGGTGATACCATCCAGCCATCTCATTCTCGGTCGTCCCCTTCTCCTCCCGCCCCCAACCATTCCCAGCATCAGAGTCTTTTCCAGTGAGTCAACTCGTCGCATGAGGTGGCCAAAGTATTGCAGTTTCAGCTTTAGCATCAGTCCTTCCAATGAACACCCAGGATTGATCTCCCTTAGAATGGACTGGTTGGACAAGCCCTGAAATTGAAGTTGTGATCAAAATCTCTCAAAAAACAAAAGCCCAGGACCAGATGGCTTCACAGGAGAATTCTATCAAACATTTCAGTTCAGGTCAGTTGCTCAGTCGTGTCCAACTCTTTGCGACCCCATGAACTGCAGCACGCCAGGCTTCCCTGTCCATCACCATCCCCCGGAGTCCACCCAAACCCATGTCCATTGAGTCGGTGATGCCATCCAACCATCTCATCCTCTGTTGTTCCCTTCTCCTCCTGCCCTCAATCTTTCCCAGCATCAGGGTCTTTTCAAATGAGTCAGCTCTTCGCATCAGGTGGCAAAAGTATTGCAGTTTCGGCTTCAACATCAGTCCTACCAATGAACACCCAGGACTGATCTCCTTTAGGATGGACTGGTTGGATCTCCTTGCAGTACAAAGGACTCTCAAGAGTCTTCTCCAACACCACAGTTCAAAAACATCAATTCTTCAGTGCTCAACTTTCTTTATAGCCCAACTCTCACATCCATACATGACCACTGGAAAAACCATTGCCATGACTAGATGGAACTTTGTTGTCAAAGTAATGTCTCTGCTTTTTAATATGCTGTCTAGGTTGGTCATAACTTTCCTTCCAAGGAGTAAGCGTCTTTTAATATCATTGCTGCAATCACCATCTGCAGTGATTTAGGAGCCCAGAAAAATAAAATTGTCCACTGTTTCCGCATCTATTTGCCATGAAGTGATCGGAACCAACATTTAGAGAAGAGCTAATGCCTATCCTTCTAAAACTCTTTCAAAAAATAGCAGAGGAAGAAACACTTTCAAACTCATTCTATGAGGCCACCATCACCCTGATACCAAAACCAGACAAAGACAACCCAAAAAAGAAAACAACAGGCCAATATCAGTGATGAACATAGATGCAAAAATCCTCAACAAAGTTTTAGCAAACAGAATTCAGCAACACATCAAAAAGCTTACACAACATGATCAAGTTGGGTTTATTCCAGACATGCAAGGATTCTTCAATATACGCAAATTAATCAATGTGATATACCATGTTAACAAATTGAAAGATAAAAGCCATGATAATCTCAATAGATGTAGAAAAAGCCTTTGACAAAATTCAGCCCCCATTTATGATTAAAACTCTTTAAAAAATGGGCACAGAAGGAACCTACCTCCACATAGTAAAGGCCATATATGATAAGCCTATGGCAAATATTATTCTCAATGGTGAGAAACTGAAAGCATTCCCTCTAAGAGCTGGAACAAGACAAGGGTGTCCACTTTCCCCACTATTATTCAACATAGTTCTGGAAGTCTTAGCTACATAATCAGAGAAGAAAAAGAAATAAAAGGAATCCAGATTGGAAAAGAAGTAAAGTTCTCATTGTTTGCAGATGACATGATACTGTACATAGAAAACCCTAACGATAGTATCAAAAAATTACTAGGGCTAATCAATGAATTTAGCAAAGTTGCAGGATACAAAATCAATACACAGAAATCACTTGCATTTCTATATACTAACAATGAAAAATCAGAAAGGGAAATTAAGGAATCAATCCCATTCACCACTGCAACAAAAAGAATTAAATATCTTAGAATAAACTTACCTAAGAAGACAAAAGAACTGTACACAGAAAATTATAAGACACTAATGAAAGAAATCAAAGATGACATAAACAGATGGAGAGATATTCCATTTTCCTGGGTAGGAAGAATCAATATTGTGAGAATGACTATACTACCAAATGCAATCACATATTCAATGAGATCCCTATCAGATTACCAATGGCATTTTTCACAGAACTAGAACCAAAAATTTCACAATTCATATGGAAACACAAAAGACCCCGAATGGCCAAAGCAGTCTTGAGAAAGAAGGATGGAGCTGGAGGAATCAACCTTCTTGACTTCAGATTATACTACAAAGCTACAGTCATCATGACAGTATGGTATTGGCACAAAAACAGAAATATAGACCAATGGAATAAGATAAAAAGCCCAGAAATAAATCCATGCACCTAGGGGTACCTTATTCTTGACAAAGGAAGCAAGAATATACAATGGGGCAAAGATAACCTCTTCAATAAATGGTGCTTGGAAAACTGGATAGCTACATGTAAAAGAATGAAATTAGAAGACTTCCTAACACCATACACAAAGATAAACTCAAAATAAATTAAAAACCTAAATGTAAGACCAGAAACTACAAAACTCTTAGAGGAAAACTTAGGCAGAACACTCAATGACATAAATCAAAGCAAGATCCTCTATGATGCACCTCCTAGACTAATAGAAATAAAACAAAAGTAAACAAGTGGGACCTGATTAAACTTAAAAGGTTTTGCACAGCAAAGGAAACTATAATCAAGGTGAAAAGACAACCCTCAGAATGGTAGAAAATAATAGCAAATGAAACAACTGACAAAGGATTAATTTCCAAAATATATAAGCAGCTCATACAACTCAATACCAGGAAAACAAACAACCCAACCAAAAAGTAGGGAAAAGACCTAAACAGACATTTCTCTAAAGAATACATACCAATAGCTAACAAACACATGAAAAGATGCTCAACATAGTCCATTATTAGAGAAACGCAAATCAAAACCACAATGAAATATCACCTTACACTGGTCAGAATGGCCATCATCAAAAACTCTACAAACAATAAATGCTGGAGAGGATGTGGAGATAAGGGGACTCTCTTGCACTGTTGGGGACAATGTAAGTTAATACAGCCATTATGGAAGATGGTATGGAGATTCCTTAAAAAACTAGGAATAAAACCATCATATGACCCTGCAATCCCACTCCTAGACATATACCCTGAGGAAAGCACGGTTGAAAAAGACACATGTATCCCATTGTTCATTTCAGCACTATTAAAACAGCTAGAACATTGGAAGCAACTTAGATGCCCATCGACAGATGAATAGATAAAGAAATTGTGGTACATATACATGAGAGAATATTCAGTTCAGTTCAGTTCAGTTCAGTCGCTCAGTCGTGTCCGACTCTCCGCGACCCCATGAATCACAGCACGCCAGGCCTCCCTGTCCATCACCAACTCCCGGAGTTCACTCAAATTCATGTCCACAGAGTCGGTGATGCCATCCAGCCATCTCATTCTCAGTCGTCCCCTTCTCCTCCCGCCCCAACCTTTCCCAGCATCAGAGTCTTTTCCAGTGAGTCAACTCGTCGCATGAGGTGGCCAAAGTATTGCAGTTTCAGCTTTAGCATCAGTCCCTCCAATGAACATCCAGGATTGATCTCCTCTAGAATGGACTGGTTGGATCTCCTTGCAGTATAAGGGACTCTCAAGAGTCTTCTCCAACACCACAGTTCAAAAGCATCGATTCTTCGGCGGTCAGCCTTCTTCACTCTCTTACTCAGCCATAAAAAAGAACACATTTGAGTCAGTTCTGATGAGGTAGATGAACCTAGAACCTATTATACAGAGTGAAATGAGTCAGAAAGAGAAAGATAAATATCATATTCTAAGGCACATATATGGAATCTAAAAAAATGGTTCTGAAGAATTTATTTACAGGACAGCAATGGAGAAACAGACATAGAGAATAGACTTATGGACATGGGGAGAGGGGAGGAGAAGGTGAGATGTATGGAAAGAGTAATATGGAAACTTATATTACCATATCTAAAACAGATAGCCAACAGGAATTTGCTGTATGGCTCAGGAAACTCAAACAGGGACTCTGTATCAACCTAGAGGGGTGGGATGAGGAGGGAGATGGGGAGGTTCAAAAAGGAGGAGATATATGTATACCTATGGCTGATTCATGTTGAGGTTTGATAGAAAACAACAAAATTCTGTAAAGCAATTATCCTTCAATAAAAAAATAAATTAAAAAAAATTGTGAGACAGGCTTTTTAGTCTCCTATTGTTCTCAAATAAAACTTGAAAGAAAAAAATACCTGACACAGAAATTTTATCCAGTATATTGCATTTGAACCATGCTTGGGCAACATTTTCCTTTCTAGTAAGTTTGTTATGCTTTAGTGTTCAGTGAGGGAGAAGGCAATGGCAAGCCACTCCAGTACTCTTGCCTAGAAAATCCCATGGACGGAGGATCCTGGTAGGCTGCAGTCCATGGGGTTGCTACGAGTCAGACATGACTGAGCGACTTCACTTTCAGTTTTCACTTTCACACATTGGAGAAGGAAATGGCAACCCACTCCAGTGTTCTTGCCTGGAGAATCCCAGGGACAGTGGAGCCTGGTGGGCTGCCCTCTATGGGGTCACACAGAGTCGGACACGACTGAAGTAACTTAGCAGCAGCAGTGTTCAGTGAAATCTATTACCCATCTGTTCTTCAACCTTCTTGTACAATCTTCTACATTATTTTGTCTTCAAGCTTCAAGGGAGATTTCTGTATGTGGCTTACAGTTTGAGAGAAGGACTAATAGTGAGATGAGTCTTTCTGAAATGCCAGCGCAAAATAATACATATGTATGATGTGCTCTTCTGGGCTGCAAATAAATGTTTAATGAGGCACTGCAGCAAGAATGGTTAATTTTAATACCAATAAGTGCAGTCATCTTATGCTTTTAACATATGTCAGTTCTTTGTATAATTTTCTCTGTAATGTTCTGGATTTCAATTGATGTTTCATGGTGTTTAGGTGCAGGTTTTTGTTGCTGTTTTAAACTAAAATTTTAATTTATATTGTTATCTAGTTGATTTGCAATGTGTTAGGTGTACAGCAAAGTGATTTAGTTATATATGTACATATTCCATTTTTCCAGGTTCTTTTTCCATATAAGTTATTACAGAATATTGAGTAGATTTCCCTGCTATGCAATAGGTCTTTGCTAACTATTTCTTAAAATATAGTAGTGTGGATATGTTAACACCAAGCCTCTAATTTACCTTGCCCCTAATTTTTCCATTTGGTAACCGTAAGTTGGTTTTCCAACTCTGAGTCTTTCTTCCAAACTGCCCCCTCACCAGCTTAACTGGGATCCCAACACTATCTTCTTTTGTCTGAACTCATGATGGAGGGTTAGGGTGATGAAGCGTGGTTCACACACAACCGATGGGGCCACATGGTTGACATCTGTCCAAGCTAAAGGTCAGGGTGGGTAACCACCTACACTCAACCAACTCCCAGCCCAACCTACACCCCTTTTGGGTTCCTCTCAGTTCTCTGCCTTCCCTTCCCCTAAGACTCTGAACAATGAAACTTCCCTTGATTGGTTAAGCAATGTGGTTCAGTGCTAAGAATAGTGAAGAGAGTGAGGGACCATAATCCCATCCTTTCAGAGTGACAAGTCTGTGCCTCTCTGACTCCCTGACCCTGGGGGACCTGCCAAGTTTCCTGCCCAGGATACTCCAAACTAATTTTCCTTCCCACCTCCAGTCAAACACAGAGTGTCCCTCTGGCCTCTTCTTGGAGCATAACGAACTAGCCTAGTGACCTAGGAACCAATTGCAGGAGGACTGGTCTCAAGGTCCCAGCTTCAGGCACTGGCTGGGGAGATGTCCCTTCAGGAGGCACATGGCGCAATCACAGCACAGCACAGGGCTGAAGGTAGGTCTCCTCTGGCACCAGGGCCCTGGGCTAGGAAGGGCAGGGGTGGGAGGAAGAGGACTTGTGTGAAGAACCATAAGATAGCAAGGCTGAGTGCAGAAAGGCTAGATAGAGGTGGAGAGCAAGGAGCCTGGTTCTGGTCAGTGCCCAGGGTCAGGAGGACAGGCCCCTCAATAAGGTCTCCAGGAATGGCAGGGCTGAAGAAACCTGTCCTCACACAGAGTGGCCAGTCCACCTGCCAGGGATTCCAAGGTGCTGCCCTGTGGGAGAGGTGACACCAGCTGTCCTGGATTAGAGTCTGACATCCCCACCCAATAGCCAAGGCTTGTGCCCAGCTAGTTCCCCTCAGGTCCTCAGCACAGGCACCCACTCTTGGCCTCTGAGGAGCCTGAGGCCTTGCCTGTGAGGAAGGGCTGCCAGGAGGCTGGTGACATGGCCAGGCTGGGCTCTGCTCAAATCTCTTCTGGGGTGAAGGAGGCCCATGTGCCTGGCCAAGTCTGTAAAGTCTTCCCTGTTAGCACAGGGTGGGTACTGGCTGGGCCCCTCTACAGACATGGTGAGGAAGCTACCACAGAGGAGCAGGAGGCTCCTTCCCCGACAGGTTCTGGTGTGAGCGTCTTCCCTCTGAGCCTTTGGAGACAAGCCCTTTCTCCTGACTCAGCTGTCACAGGGCCTCAGAAGCTGGGCAGGGTGTGGGGCATGAGGGACCCCGGAGTGTGAGGCTCCAGGGGGCTGGGCATGCTCTCCCTGCTGGGGTCCCAGCCCCACAGAGCAGGTGTCATCTCCCCTCCTCCTCTCTGCTGTCTTCCCTCCACTTCTCTCTCTTCTGTCTCATCCAATTCCTTTCAGAGAATTCACATACACTCCATATGATATTGTGAACTTTATCCAGAGATGGGGAAAGAGGATGCCGTGTGAGTGAAACAGGGTTAGACCCATCTCCCACACAGTAGAGAGCCGAGCCACAGGGCAAAGGAAGTCACACAGGACTTAGTAGGTCCAGTGATGGCTCCGCAGGTGTCCTCGTCCTAGTTGCTAAAACCCCAAAACAAGCCTGTTTTATCTGAATTACCCAGGTAAATCACAAGTCTTGATAAAAGAGAAGGTTATGTGAAGAAAGAAGCAGAGGGACATTTGAAGATGCTGCTGGACTTGAATGTGGAGGAGGGCCCAGGAGCCAAGGAATGCAAGGATTGCAGCTCTCGATGTGAAAACCACAAAAAGTGCGATCCTAACCTAGGTCTCTGGATAGGGCACTTTCCAACATCTTGGTTGTGTCTAGGGAAATCAACTTCTGACTTCTCACTCAGAACCATCAGAGGATAACTTTGTGTTGTTCTAAGTCCCTAAGGCAGAGGCAAATTATTTTAGCATCAAAATAGAAGTGAATACAGGGATAGACAGGCAGGCAGAAGGGAAGAAAAACAGGAGAGAATAGACACACTGGAGGAGAGCAGGCAATCAGGATTAGGTGGACAGTAAGAGATACAGCCCAGCATTCCTCACGATGTACTCTGCATATAAGTTAAATAAGCAAGGTGACAATATACAGCCTTGATGTACTCCTTTTCCTATTTGGAACCAGTCTGTTGTTCCATGTACAGTTCTGACTGTTGCTTCCTGACCTGCATACAGGTTTCTCAAGAGGCAGGTCAGGTGGTCTGGGATTCCCATCTCTTTCAGAATGTTCCACAGTTTATTGTGATCCACACAGTCAAACGCTTTGGCATAATCAATGAAGCAGAAATAGATGCTCTTCTGGAACTCTCTTGCTTTCTCCATGATCCAGCGGATGTTGGCTATTTGATCCCTGGTGCCTCTGCCTTTTCTAAAACCTGCTTGAACATCTGGGAGTTCACGGTTCACATATTGCTGAAGCCTAGCTTGGAGAATTTTGAGCATGACTTTACTAGCATGTGAGATGAGTGCAATTGTGCGGTAGTTTGAGCATTCTTTGGTATTGCCTTTCTTTGGGATTGGAATGAAGACTGACTTTTTCAGTCCTGTGGCCACTGCTGAGTTTTCCGAATTTGCTGGCATATTGAGTGCAGCACTTTCACAGCATCATCTTTCAAGATTTGAAATAGCTCAACTGGAATTCCATCACTTCCACTAGCTTTGTTCGTAGTGATGCTTCCTAAGGCCCACTTGACTTCACATTCCAAGATGTCTAGCTCTAGGTCAGTGATCACGTCATCGTGACTATCTTGGTCGTGAAGATCTTTTTTGTACAGTTCTTCTGTGTATTCTTGCCACCTCTTCTTAATATCTTCTGCTTCTGTTAGTTCCATACCATTTCTGTCCTTTATCGAGCCCATCTTTGCATGAAATGTTCCCTTGGAATCTCTAATTTTCTGGAAGAGATCTCTTGTTTTTCCTATTCTGTTGTTTTCCTCTATTTCTTTGCATTGATCACTTAGGAAGGCTTTCTTATCTCTCCTTGCTATTCTTTGGAACTCTGCATTCAGATGCTTATATCTTTCCTTTTCTCCTTTGCTTTTCACTTCTCTTCTTTTCACAGCTATTTGTAAGGCCTCCTCAGACAGCCATTTTGCTTTTTTACATTTCTTTTCCATGGGGATGCTCTTGGTCCCTGTCTCCTGTACAATGTCATGAACCTCCGTCCAGAGTTCATCAGGCACTCTATATATCAGATCTAGTCCCTTAAATCTATTTTGGGCTGGAAGAAGCACAAGCTGGAATCAAGATTGCTGGGAGAAATATCAATAACCTCAGATATGCAGATGACGCCACCCTTATGGCAGAAAGTGAAGAGGAACTCAAAAGCCTCTTGATGAAAGTGAAAGAGGAGAGTGAAAAGGTTGGCTTGAAGCTCAACGTTCAGAAAACAAAGATCATTGCATCTGGTCCCATCACTTCATGGGAAATAGATGGAAAAACAGTGAAAACAGTGTCAGACTTTATTTTTTTGGGCTCCAAAATCACTGCAGATGCTGACTGCAGCCATGAAATTAAAAGACGCTTACTCCTTGGAAGAAAAGTTATGACCAACCTAGATAGTATATTAAAAAGCAGAGACATTACTTTGCCAACCAAGGTCTGTGGAGTCAAGGCTATGGTTTTCCCATGGTCATGTATGGATGTGAGAGTTGGACTGTGAAGAAAGCTGATCGCCGGAGAATTGATGCTTTTGAACTGTGGTGTTGGAGAAGACTCTTGAGAGTCCCTTGGACTGCAAGGAGATCCAACCAATCCATTCTAAAGGAGATCAATCCTGGGTGTTCATTGGAAGGACTTATGCTAAAGCTGAAACTGCAATACTTTGGCCACCTCATGCGACGTGTTGACTCACTGGAAAAGACTCTGAGGCTGGGAAAGGTTGGGGGTGGGAGGAGAAGGGGACAACAGAGAATGAGATGGCTGGATGACATCACCGACTCTGTGGACATGATTTTGAATGAACTCCGGGAGTTGGTGATGGACAGGGAGGCCTGGTGTGCTGTGATTCATGGGGTCGCAAAGAGTCAGACACGACTGAGTGACTGAACTGAACTGAACTGAAGAGATACAGGCAGAGAAGGCAATGGCAAGCCACTCCAGTACTCTTGCCTAGAAAATCCCATGGATGGAGCAGCCTGGTAGGCTGCAGTCTGTGGGGTCGCTAAGGGTTGGACAAGACTGAGCGACTTCACTTTCACTTTTCACTTTCACACATTGGAGAAGGAAATGGCAACCCACTCCAGTGTTCTTGCTTGGAGAATCCCAGGGACGGGGGAGCCTGGTGGGCTTCCATCTATTGGGTCACACAGAGTCGGACACGACTGAAGTGACTTAGCAGCAGCAGCAGCAGCAGCAAGAGATACAGGGGGTCAGAGACGGAGAGATAAGCAGATAGGGAGCCTGGAGAATGGTGAGAGGAGAAGGGCAGAAAGTCTGCTGGGCAGGAGGCAGGAGATGAGGCATGCGGGCAGCGGGCAGACAGAAGCAGGAAGTGGGCAAAGGGGCAAGGATAGCAGAGAGCGACAGAAAGACAGGATGGCAGGCAGGGGCCCTCAGAGCTTGTCCTTGTCCCCACCTGGATCAGAGAGCTTCCTGAGCTGCAAGTGGACCCCATTTTTGGATCTCAGCACCGTGACTGGAATGGACACAGGGACCCTGGAGGGATCCAGTGACAGCTCAAAGCGAAGCAAGGTCAGGGCCACGGCCACCTTCAACTCATTCATGGCAAACTGCTTCCTGATGCAGTTCCTGGGTAAGGACGGGAAAAGGAAGAGAGCAGAGGCCTCTAACCCCTGCTGAGCACAGGGATTCAGGGCTGTCCTCCACATGGCCCAGCCCTGATCCCTTCCTAACTCATCACAATGAACTTGCCAGCAAAACTTTGGGCCAAAGTCTCACCCTGACCTAAGACAAAGCCCACATCTCTAAGGACTATCACCAATCTCCTACTTCTGCTCTCAGCAGGAAACCTGTAAGGAGGCATCAGTGCTTTAAGCCACAGAGTCAAGTCAAGTGGATCAAAATGTGAACTAGTACTTTATTCACTCTTCCACAGGCAATTCCTGGTTTTAGGTCAGGCCAGGGCACTGTAGGGGGCAGGGGTCCTGAGACACCCTCTTGGGACCTTACCACCTATGGTGGAAAAACAGGCTGCCCAGTCCCCAGAGATGACAAGACAGGGTTGTGCAAGGAATCAGAATGGCAACAGGGAGGCTTCCTAGAGAGGACAAGGGTTAATGACCCTGAACCTGCTGACCATTTGCCTCCCAACTAATGGTCTGACTTCTTGTCTCCCTTCAGCCCCTCAGTCAATCTACCTTTGGAACCTTCCCATTCTAATCCAGAAATGTCCCCTCCTAACCATCCCTTGGGCTCCTCATCAGGCCTTTTCAGCCTCCATTCCTCCCCTCCCTCTAAAGCCACAGGAGCTCCAGGCCTGCTCTGTTCTGCATCACAGAGGGGCCACGTCCCGGTGCCTCAGCTGCATCACAGCCCTCTCTGGATACTTCCTCACTCACCTGGGGTCTGTCCAGCTCCTCCTCCTGACTCAGCGACTCTTGAGAGCCTCTCCCCTCGCCTTGCCGCTGCCATCCTCATGCTCAAGGCTCAATTCAGTGACCACCATCCTCACCCCCTCTTCCCACTCTAGACCCTCCCTCAAGGCACCATGGGTGTTAACTCAAGGATACATCACATCCAGTGCCCAGCACAGTGCCAGATCATCGATCCTCCCACAGTCTGCTTAATGAATGAATGAGTGAACGAGTGGATGTGTGAATGATGTCTGTCTTGAGTAGACATGTTGTTGACAGTGAGCCCTGGGGGAGGACAGCGTTATCATCCCTGTGTTCCCATACCCTAGCACAGGTCTTGGCACACGGAGACACGCTTAATACATACTTTCACATTTAAACAAAATTAATTGAATTGAAAACAACCCAAATGGAGGGAGAGTATAATAAATATTTAGTCTGGCGTCCTGTGATTCATGGGGTGGCAAAGAGTCGTACACGACTGAGCGACTGAGCTGAACGGAACTGAGGAATCAAACCGCCTAGTCCCTCCTGCCCTCTAGTGGCAGCTGCATGACATGCAGCCACGTCTACAAGGAAGGACCGGACCCTGGTGTAAACCAAATCCTAGAACCAATTTAAAAGACAATTTTCTTCAAACCTGTTCTGCAAAGGCTGATTCACCGACTGAAAATTTCCTAGGACTGTAGAGTCAGAAAAAACTTGTTTCTACTAAGTTACAAAGTCACTGAAATTACGATCCCATGGACTATATGTAGCCCACCAGTCCATGGGATTCTCCAGGCAAGAATACTGGAGTGGGTTTCATTTCCTTCTCCAGGGGATGTTCCCAACTCAGGGATCAAACTCAGGTCTCCCGCATTGCAGGCAAACTCTTTACCAACTGACCTACCAGGGAAGCCTAACTTTCTGTAGCCTTTAAGATTTTCACAGCAATCACTTAGGAGTGTATCATCCAGGTTAACAGCTATTTCAAGGGTGCTTTATACTTTACGTGCAAGGGATTTTCAAAGGCATCTGTCAAATACAAAGAAGTTTTCCCCCCTGTAGGGAAAGAGCAAATTAACCAAGATGGCATGTTCAGGCTCTCTTGCCTTGAGGCCTCTTGCTTTTGCCCTACAGTTCGTAAATAATGATTATGTATCAGCTGAGATCACGTATAGCACTGCATTCACACTTCACATGGTACTCGCTTGGACTGGGACTACTTTTGTTATATAAGCCCCACCTGGAAAAGCCCTGGGGGTGGTGAGTGGTACACCTTAATGAGTTTCACCACGAAAACCCTGGCTCCTGCTGCACTGGGGCTACACTGGAGCAACATCATGGTTATGTTATATGAGGTACGTTCTGGCTGTGTTCTGGCTGCCTTATGGTTATGCTCTGACTGCTGCTACAGCTGCTGCATCAGCGAAGAGACAGGCAGTGTTATGGCAGCCCTGCCAGCCAGGAGAGAATAAACGTGTCTGCAGTTCCTATGGCTCCTCCAGTCTTCTTCCAGCCTCTTAGCTCATGCCTTGACTACCCTGGGTTCAGCAAACAGTGTGCACAGTGTGAACAGCAAGATAGTTGGCATCATGAGCAGGATCAGCAATACACTCCCCAAAGACTTGATTGTCCTCCACTTTATGCTTTTTCTTACTAACATTAGACTCTGTAGAATCTGGGACTATGGCATATAACCTCTGCTATTATATAAGGAATTTTGGCAACAGGAAAATATGTCACGGTTATATTAATACTCAGTCAAAACTATCGGAGGTACTGCAGTGATAGAGAACATACTCACTCATGACCGTGAAACTTTCTTCAAACGACAACTGTAACTGATCCTATACATGGAAAGTAGCTGAAGTTCCAAACCCATGCAAACATCACAGATACTGTGAGGGGGGGACTGGTGAATTAAACAGAAAGGCAGTGTGCCAACTAGGAATGCGGGAATAGAGAAAATCATCTTTTAAGGTGACTGAAATTGTGCTAACCAAACGTGTAGTTTAACATTCATGAAAACTTCTAGTGCTAAAAAGTCATAGTCCTAAAGTGAGGAAAACTCTGGATACTTTGGATTGGCCACTGACATGGAAATGAGGTCAATCCTTATGGACATCAGGAGGTCAATGCCATTGTGGAGGGCCCTGAAGGCTTTCTTATACGTGGAGACCCAGGCCTCCTTCTCAGCACATCAACATACAAAAACAGAACCTCATGCTCCACATGTGAATGTAGACAGTCACACACAGCAGGTAGCAACCAGTGACACCTGCTTCCCCAAGTACAGAGGCCTCACCTGGATCCTCCTAAGAAGGGCAGGAAGGCATGGCTGTGTCGAGTAGAACCTGATGCAAACCGGGATGGGTCGAACACCTGCAGAGAGAGCACCGGGGCCAGGACATGTGGGGTCAAACTCCTAGCATCAATCTACCAGGGGACAAGACTCTCAGAGCAGGAGCAGGAGGACAGGTTGTTGTGGAGAGAGCATCCCATGCCCTCCTCCCACCACCATTGTACCTCTGGGTTTGGCCACACCTTTGGGTTGTGATGAAGCCCATAAAAGGAGAGGGGAGGATGATTCCTGTGGGGCAGAGAGGAGAGAGAGAAGCCTGATGGTCCCATAGTGCAGGCGATGTGCGTCTTCACAGTCATCCTGGGAGCCACCATGAGAGCACCCTCCATCATTCTGAATGAAATGATACTCTTGAAGACAGGTGGGTGCGGCATGACAAAGCACATGAGCACTGATTAGGAGAAGGTGACCAGGGCTCAGGATTGAGAAGTAAAAGAACTGCAAGGTTACACTTAGGAACAGTCGAGTGACAACTCACATTTATCAAGCATCATTATGAATCTGGGGAATATGTAGTAACTCATTTAATCCTCACACAGCCCTCAAGGCAAGCACTCATATACCTATGAGCAGATGAAGCACTTGAGCCTCAGAGGGGTTAAGGGTTGGGTCTATGATCCCACAGCTAAGAGGGAGTAGGACTGGGATTCAGGCCCACTGGGAAGTGAGTTAGTGGGTGGCCTCCAGCCATGGCAGGGCTCTCAGATACATGGTCAGCTGCTCTCTGCCATCTACTAGGGGGTACCTCAGAGACCAGACAACTGACCCATGACAGTGCAGTCCTTGAGCTCCCTCCTTTACTTAGACCCCATGTGAAAGAACCATGCCTCTCCCTTTGTCTGCTTTTCTCTTAAGCCTTCATGTTTCAAGGAATTAGAATTTTAGGCTCCATCATATGACCATACGGAAGGGTCAACATTTGTCTACTGAGCTTTTGTTGCATTCAAGCTCTGTGTCAATAATTTTTTTCAATTGGAGGTTAATTGATTTACAGTGTTGTGTTGATTTCTGCTGTACAATTAAAATAATGCACACTTACATACATACTTCATGGCAAATAGATGGGGAAACAGTGACAGACTTTATTTTGGGGGGCTCCAAAATCACTGCAGATGGTGACTGCAGCCATGAAATTAAAAGATGCTTACTCCTGGGAAGAAACGGTATGACCAACCTAGACAGCATATTAAAAGCAGAGACATTACTTTGCCAACAAAGGTCCATCTACTCAAAGCTATGGTTTTTCCGGTAGTCATGTATGGATGTGAGAGTTGGACTATAAAGAAAGCTGAGTGCTGAGAAATTAATGCTTTTGAACTGTGGTGTTGGAGAAGACTCTTGAGAGTCCCTTGGACTGCAAGGAGATTCAACCAGTCCATCCTAAAGGAAATCAGTCCTGAATATTCATTGGAAGGACTGATGCTGAAGCTGAAACTCCAATACTTTGGCCACCTGATTCAAAGAACTGACTTATTGGAAAAGACCCTGATGCTGGGAAAGATTGAAGGCGGGAGGAGAAGGGGACAACGGAGGATGAGATGGTTGGATGTCATCACTGACTCAATGGGCATGAGTCTAAGTAAACTCCGGGAGTTGGTAATGGACAGGGAGGCCTGGTGTGCTGCAGTCCATAGGGTTGCAAAGAGTCAGACATGACTGAGCAACTGAACTGAACTGATCTGGACATACATCCATATATTCCAACCAGTCCATTCTAAAGGAGATCAATCCTGGGTGTTCATTGGAAGGACTGATGCTAAAGCTGAAACTCCAATACTTTGGTCACCTCATGTGACGAGTTGACTCACTGGAAAAGACTCTGATGCTGGGAAGGATTGGGGGCGGGAGGAGAAGGGGATGACAGAGAATGAGATGGCTGGATGGCATCACCAACTCAATGGAGATGAGTTTGAGTGAACTCCGGGAGTTGGTGATGGACAGGGAGGGCTGGCGTGCTGTGATTCATGGGGTCACAAAGAGTCGGATATGACTGAGCGACTGAACTGAACCGAACTGACACATACATATATACATATATATGTGGGGAAGAAAATGGCAACTCACTGCAGTATTCTTGCCTGGGAAATGCTGTGGACAGTGGAGCCTTGTGGGCTACAGTCTGTGGGGGGCAAAAGAGTCAGACACAACTCAACAACTAAACAACTATATACATATCCCCTCCATCTTGAACCTCACTCCACTTTCACATTCCACCCCTCTAGATCATCTCAGAGCAACAGACTGGGCTCCCTGTTATATAGCAGCTTTCTACTAGCTACATATTAATATTTTACACACGGTGGTGTATATATCAACACTACTTTCTCAATTTGTCCTACTCTCTCCTTTCCACCTGTGTCCACAAGTCCATTCTCTATGTCTGCATCTTTATTCCTTCTCTGCAAATAGGTTCATCAAAACTATTTCTCTAGATTCTATATGTGTGTGTGTGTCTCAATATTTGTTTTTCTCTTTCTGAGTTACCTCACTCTGTGTGACAGGCTGTAGGTTCATCCACTTCACTGCAACTGAATCAGTTTCATTCTGTTTTATGACTGAGTAATATTCCACTGTGTATATGGAACATATCTTCATTACCCATTCATCTGCCAGTGGACACCTAGGTTGCTTCCATGTCCTGGCTGTTGTAAATAATGCTGCAATGAACATTGGGGTACATGTCCTTTTTGAATTCTGGTTTTCTCAGGTTATATTCCCAGTAGTGAGTGGTTGGAGAAGGCAATGGCAAGCCACTCCAGTACTCTTGCCTAGAAAATCCCATGGATGGAGCAGCCTGGTGGGCTGCAGTCCGTGGGGTCGCTAAGGGTCAGACACGAGTGAGAGACTTCACTTTCACTTTTGCCTTTCCACTTTCACACATTGGAGAAGGAAATGGCAACCCACTCCAGTGTTCTTGCCTGGAGAATCCCAGGGACGGGGGAGCCTGGTGGGCTTCCGTCTATGGGGTCACACAGAGTCAGACATGACTGAAGTGACTTAGCAGCAGCAGCAGCAGTGAGTGGTTGGATACATGGTAGTATTATCTGTAGGTTTTTTAATGAAGAGTGTTTTTCAAAACTCATTCAAACTACACAGTAAATATTATCTTCAGGCAGACAAGAGCTAGAGCCTCCTGGAACTGGGAATGCACATGTGGATTTCGGGTCTACCGTGTGTCTTACAGAGTGCTTAGCTGAGTGGTGAGGTGAAATTCATACCTGCAGGTAAGGAGCATCCATCAGGGAAGGTAAAGAGCTTGCTGAACTCTCTGCCAATGACTGGTACTGGTGGATAGAGTCTCAGTGCCTCTTTGATGCACATGGTGGTGTAGGGCATCTGGTCCAGATGGTCCCCAAAAGGAAGCCCATCTGAAGGCAGGCAGGACTGGACAACCAGGGATTCTCTCTAACTCAGATAGGACAGGGTTCTTCTATCTCCTGGACACTCACCAGGTGATGGAGGCACCATCCCCCAGGAGGCTCAGGATCTCTTCCTGGCACCTCTGCTGATGCTCGGGGTGGGAGGTTAGAGCATAGAGGATCCAGGAGATGCCACTGGCTGTGGTGTCATGATCCTTGAACATGAATGTGTCCACTTAGGCACAGAGGTCCTTGTCAGAAAAGCTGCTCCCATTCTCCATCTGTGGAGGCAGGGCCAAAGTACAGAGTCTGTCCTTCCAGTATGCTGCTGATCAAAGGCTCAGGCCTCTCCTGCCCACACTCACTCTGGCAAAGAGGAGGATGTCCAGGAAGTCCAAGTGCCTCCTGCTCCTCACCTTCTCCAGCTCTCCCTCCTTCTGCAGGTGAGCCTTCCTCTCCTTGATCACTGCGTCTGTTCCAGAACAGTGGTTCCCAGCCAGAGCTGAGGACTCTGGGGGCCCATATGCAGCACCCACCATAGACCCATCTGCTCTTCAGGCCCAGTCTGGGTGCCAGGTGGATGTGGGTGAGGGTGACTCTGGGTGAGCATATCAGGACTGAGAGCTCCAGCATCATCTACTCTAGACGGGAATAGTAACACAGTTACTATTGCAGTAACACAGCCCTTGGAGGCTCTGCCTGAATGCTGCTGGGAGGGGGTCTCACTCGATCATCACCAACGTGGTGACTCCTGTAACTCCCTACTCAACACCTGACACCCTGACTTCTGGGTTCCCACTCCCTGCAGCAGGTGGGTGTGAGCCAGCTCCTGAAGAGAAAGCAGGAGTCTGGGCTCTGTCTGAAGGGTCAAGGCCGGGCCCTTCCACATGAGTCTGATGAAGGAGCAGCCCACGAGAAGGAGGGGAACCTGTGTGTTGATGGGCAAGGTGGCTGGCCTGGTGGTTCCTGTGGCCTCCAGGGGTCAGCCTGTAGATGAGGTCGTTCTGATGGGGAGCATTCCTCAGTCAGGAAAAAATCAGATGACCAAGGTCCCTGATGACCTGAATGTAGGACTGGAAGTTCCTGAAGGGAGCGGACGCAGAAAAGATTGGAGTTGAGGGAGCCTCTGACCTGGAGAAGTCACTCAGTCGTGACCCCATGGACCATAGTTTACCAGGATCCTCTGTCCATGGAACTTTCCAGGCAAGAGTACTGGAGTGGGTTGCCATTTCCTTCTCCGGGGGTTCTTCCTGACCTGGGGATTGAACCCAGGTCTCCTGGATTGGAGGCAGACGCTTTACCATCGGAGCCACCAGGGAAGCCCAAGAAAGTGAAGTCGATCAGTCAGGCTTCCTTGATAGATCAGATGGTAAAGAATCTGCGTGCAATTCAGGAGACCTCAGTTCAATTCTTTGGTTGGGAAGATCTGCTGGAGAAGGGAAAGGCTATGCACTCCAGTATTTCTGGGCTTCCCTTGTGGCTCAGCTGGTAAAGAATCTGCCTGCAATGCAGGAAACCTGGGTTCAACCTTTGGTTTGAGAAGACCCTCTGGAGAAGGGAAAGGCTACCCACTCCTGTATTCCGGCCTGGAGAATTCCAGTTCAGTTCAGTCGCTCAGTCGTGTCCGACTCTCCGTGACCCCATGAATCACAGCACGCCAGGCCTCCCTGTCCATCACCAACTCCCGGAGTTCACTCAAACTCATGTCCACAGAGTCGGTGATGCCATCCAGCCATCTCATTCTCCGTCGTCCCCTTCTCCTCCCGCCCCCAACCTTTCCCAGCATCAGAGTCTTTTCCAGTGAGTCAACTCGTCGCATGAGGTGGCCAAAGTATTGCAGTTTCAGCTTCAGCATCAGTCCTTCCAATGAACACCCAGGATCGATCTGCCTTAGAATAGACTGGTTGGATCTCCTTGCGGTACAGGGGACTCTCAAGAGTCTTCTCCAACACCACAGTTCAAAAGCATCAATTCTTTGGCGATCAGCTTTCTTCACAGTCCAACTCTCACATCCATACATGACCACGGGAAAAACCATAACCTTGACTAGACGGACCTTTGTTGGCAAAGTAATATCTCTGCTTTTAAATATACTGTCAAGGTTGGTCATAACTTTCCTTCAAGGAGCAAGCGTCTTTTAATTTCATGGCTGCAATCAGCATCCGCAGTGATTTTGGAGCCCCAAAAAATAAAGTCTGACACTGTTTCCACTGTTTTTCCATCTATTTCCCATGAAGTGATGGGACCAGATGCCATGATCTTCGTTTTCTGAATGTTGAGCTTCAAGCCAACCTTTTCACTCTCCTCTTTCACTTTCATCAAGAGGCTTTTGAGTTCCTCTTCACTTTCTGCCATAAGGGTAGTGTCATCTGCATATCTGAGGTTATTGATATTTCTCCCAGAAATCTTGATTCCAGCTTGTGCTTCTTCCAGCCCAGCGTTCCTCATGATGTACTCTGCATATAAGTTAAATAAGCAAGGTGAAAATATACAGCCTTGACGTACTCCCTATTTGGAACCAGTCTGTTGTTCCATATCCAGTTCTGACTGTTGCTTCCTGACCTGCATACAGGTTTCTCAAGAGGCAGGTCAGGTGGTCTGGGATTCCCATCTCTTTCAGAATGTTCCACAGTTTATTGTGATCCACACAGTCAAAGGCTTTGGCATAGTCAATGAAGCAGAAATAGATGCTCTTCTGGAACTCTCTTGCTTTCTCCATGATCCAGCGGATGTTGGCAATTTGATCTCTGGTTCCTCTGCCTTTTCTAAAACCTGCTTGAACATCTGGGAGTTCACGGTTCACATATTGCTGAAGTCTGGCTTGGAGAATTTTGAGCATGACTTTACTAGCATGTGAGATGAGTGCAACTGTGTGGTAGTTTGAGCATTCTTTGGCATTGCCTTTCTTTGGGATTGGAATGAAGACTGACATTTTTCAGTCCTGTGGCCACTGCTGAGTTTTCCAAATTTGCTGGCATATTGAGTGCAGCACTTTCACAGCATCATCTTTCAAGATTTGAAATAGCTCAACTGGAATTCCATCACCTCCACTACCTTTGTTCGTAGTGATGCTTTCTAAGGCCCACTTGACTTCACATTCTAAGATGTCTGGCTCTAGGTCAGTGATCATGGTATCGTGACTATCTTGGTTGTGAAGATCTTTTTTTGTACAGTTCTTCTGTGTATTCTTGCCACCTCTTCTTAATATCTTCTGCTTCTGTTAGGTCCATACCATTTCTGTCCTTTATCGACCCATCTTTGCATGAAATGTTCCCTTGGAATCTCTAAGTTTCTGGAAGAGATCTCTTGTTTTTCCTATTCTGTTGTTTTCCTCTATTTCTTTGCATTGATCGCTGAGGAAGGCTATCTTATCTCTCCTTGCTATTCTTTGGAACTCTGCATTCAGATGCTTATATTTTTCCTTTTCTCCTTTGCTTTTTGCTTCTCTTCTTTTCACAGCTATTTGTAAGGCCTCCTCAGACAGCCATTTTGCTTTTTTACATTTCTTTTCCATGGGGATGGTCTTGGTCCCTGTCTCCTGTACAATGTCACGAACCTCCGTCCAGAGTTCATCAGGCACTCTATCTATCAGATCTAGTCCCTTAAATCTATTTCTCACTTCCACTGTATAATCATAAGGGATTTGATTGAGGTCATATCTGAATGGTCTAGTGGTTTTCCCTACTTTCTTCAATTTCAGTCTGAATTTGGCAATAAGGAGTTCATGATCTGAGCCACAGTCAGCTTCTGGTCTTGTTTTTGTTAACTGTATACAGCTTCTCCATCTTTGGCTGCAAAGAATATAATCAATCTGATTTCGGTGTCGACCATCTGGTGATGTCCATGTGTAGAGTCTTCTCTTGTGTTGTTGGAAGAGGGTGTTTGCTATGACCAGTGTGTTCTCTTGACAAAACTCTATTAGCCTTTGCCCTGCTTCATTCCGTGCTCCAAGGCCAAATTTGCCTGTTACTCCAGGTGTTTCTTGACTTCCTACTTTTGCATTCCAGTCCCCTATAATGAAAAGGACATCTTTTTGGGGTGTTCGTTCTAAAAGGTCTTGTAGGTCTTCATAGAACCGTTCAACTTCGGCTTCTTCAGCGTTACTGGTTTGGGCATAGGCCTGGATTACTGTAATATTGAATGGTTTGCCTTGGAAACGAACAGAAATCATTATGTCGTTTTTAAGATTGCATCCAAGTACTGCATTTCGGACTCTTTTGTTGACCATGATGGCTACTCCATTTCTTCTAAGGGATTCCTGCCCACAGTAGTAGATATAATGGTCATCTGAGTTAACTTCACCCATTCCAGTCCATTTTAATTCACTGATTCCTAGAATGTCTATGTTCACTCTTGCCATCTCCTGTTTGACCACTTCCAATTTGCCTTGATTCATGGACCTAATATTCCATGTTCCTATGCAATATTGCTCTTTACAGCACCGGACCTTGCTTCTATCACCGGTCACATCCACAATTGGGTATTGGTTTTGCTTTTGCTCCATCCCTTTATTCCTTCTAGAGTTACTTCTCCACTGATCTCCAGTAGCATATTGTGCACCTACCGACCTGGGGAATTCCTCATTTTGTATCCTATCATTTTGCCCTTTGATACTGTTCATGGGGTTCTCAAGGCAAGTATACTGAAGTGGTTTGCCATTCCCTTCTCCAGTGGACCACATTCGGCTGTGGTCCATGTGATCAGATCAACTAGTTTCCTGTGATTGTGATTTCAGTGTGTCTGCCCTCTGATGCCCCCTCGCCGGCCCCTGCAGTGCAGACGCGAGAGACACCGGGCCGGCGCAACCGACCAGGCAAAGAGGCGTGGCCGAGAGGAGCTACCCCACATCCAATAGGCGGTGGCTGCGTGGGGGCAGGAGGGCCGAGAGGAGCCACTCCACGTTCAAGGTCAAGAGGGGCGGCCTTGAAGAGATACCCCTCGTCCAAGGTAAGGAACAGTGGCTGCACTTTACTGGAGCAGCTGTGAAGAGATTTTCCACGACCAAGGAGAATTCCATGGACTATATATTTCATGAGGTTGTAAAGAGTTGACACAACTGGACAGCTTTCACTTTCTGACTTGGAGAGGGAGTGGGGCTCTGAGTGGATGATTCCTCAGTCAGAGGGGACAGGCAGCACTGAGGCATTGTCATTTCTTCCTCATTGTCCTGGAACCCCTCCTCCTGGAGTCCTTTACAAGTGTCCTGAGGGTCCAGGCTTCTCCCTGTGCAGGAATCAGGGACCTGTGACTGAGTCAAGGGTGGTCTGGGTGGAATTTGACCGTGGTTCATGTCTCTCTGCAGAAGGTTTTGTGCTGAGAAACATCCACTCTGCCCTTATTGCCTCTCAGGTCCTTCCCAGCTGGTGAGAACAGGACCTTGGCCTGGAAGACCTATCATTGACCTGTCCGTCTGGACGCTGCCCTGGTGGCTGAAGGCGCACTTCATGATGGTGTCCAGGGTCATCGAGGAGACGTGCCCGAAGATCTCCAGATGTGAGTCCTGGCTAACGAGCTCCTCCCACTTGTCCTGTGGAGGGAGGAGGCACCAACCCTGCTCTGCTTCCCCAGAAGACCTGTGCTGCAAGGCCAGGCTTTCTCACTGTCTCTACATCTTCAGATGAGATTTCCTCATTTCCTAAGCAGACATCTTTTAGCTACTTAGTGCTGTAGCACACATAAATAATGTGATGCCTATTTCTTTGAACCTTTACTATATAATAGTTATATTCTCTTTTAATATCTTAATTAATTCTGAATTTTAAGAATAATGTATGATAATACCTCAAATGGGGTAGAGCAGAAAGCATAGTTTCTCAGGAGACAAAGGAAGAATCTTTTGTGTCCTGAGATCAGAACTGGACAGGCAATGTCCAGCATGAGCAAGCAAATATTTCAAGGCAAAGAAAAGCTTAAGTGGCTCTAATGGGGCTCCTATAAAGGGCATGAATTACTCAATACCTTTCATTCATTTAATGTTGCCTAAGACCAGGTGGTACCTCTGCCAGATCAGAGGTGATGTTTGTAAAGACCCAGCTCTGTGAGTGTAGACCTGGATTCATTTCCTCCTATGAGTGGCTCAGTGATGTGCAGAATCCGTGGAACCCAGGCCAGAGCCCACCTGTGTGACATCCTGGGATGTCCACTCTGCCACTGAAGCTGCCATTGCCCAGGCCAGCCAGAGCCAATTTGAGCTGACCTCCTTGATATACTCCCCTGTGTTCAAACATGGAGATGGGAGAAGAGTGAACCCTGAATACACCATGGCCCTGATTTCTCTTGGTGAGGAGAAAATTATGGATCTAAGCTGGTACCTAAATGTTCCTCTGTCCCACCCAGCTTTAATGAATGCTCTCATACTAAGCTGAGGATGCATCATTCCGTGGGGCTCTATTCAATGGATGTCTGAGGGACATAAGTGTCTGAGAGCAGACTTTGTCAGCTGTGCTTGATTCTAGTGCATATGGTGACAAGGGATGGACTCACCAGCATCACTCGGACAGAGTCAGCCATGAGTCCCACACAGGGCTTCAGGATGTCATAGTGGAAGGCTGGGGTCAGCATCCACTGATGCTAGAACCACATCTGCCCCTCCAACAGCAGCAAACCTGTCCCTGAACCACAGATGAGTGTGTATGGGTGTCGGGGAGACTAGGGCCATCTTGGGAGGAACCAAGGGTATCAGGAGAAGTCTCATCATGGGCAAGGGTCAGCAAGGCCAGTACATATTAGGGATGTGAATTTCCAATATGTCTGTCTATAGCATTGGATTATGACAGCAGTGAGACAGAGGTCTAGAAATGGGGGGGCAGGTTATTGAAGGACTCAATGAAAAGTCAGGCTGGGAACATTAGAAATGACTGAGTAGTGATGAAGAAGAGGCTAAACTTCAGGAGGGCTATAGCAGCATTACAAAGACTGATGGTTTTATTAGAAGAGAAATGAGGTTTGATTGAGAGATGAGGGTGCCTGGCACCTGTTGTTCTTCGTTTACACAGAGTCTGCTCTTGTTAACCTAAATGGTGTGTGGTCAGCAGTTACATATAAATGTACTTACCAATCCAGGGCTTCAGATATCTGTAGGCAATATGAGTCTTTGGGTCTGAAAAGTAAGGAAGGAATGTGGATGGGGTGAAACACAGCATACAGCCTCCAGAGCAACAGATGTTTAGACCATGTGGTCCCTTCCCTTTCTTGGTGCTTGCCAGATGGCAGTCTGTCTGAAGCCACCACACCCTTGCCTCCCATCTCTGACTCTCTCTCTGTCCTGATAGTCACTGTGGTCCCAGGAAAGCAGACTCGGTGTTCCAGAGCAGAACACCCACAGGACTGAGGTGGTGGATTGCCTTGAAACATAAACTCTGTTCAGTGCCAGAGAATAAGACAGAAGCTGTATTTTTTTCAACAATCTGTGGTCGTCTGGCCATCTCGTGACCCAGAAAAGGCAGTAGTGAAGAGGTGCCCAACCTAGATCAGTGCCCTACCAGGATCACTCTGGATCCACCAGCAGAACTAAAAGTTTAGAACTATTTCTTCTGACATGGAATATCATCCAAACTTGCAGGCTGTCCACCATCACCCTAAGATCAGGTTCTGTCCTATGTTGGGTAGAGTTATGGGCCAACACGGTAAACAGCCTACATAAACTTACATCAAGGATAACTCTTTGGTTTATGAAACTTTTGTAAATGACTTGTACATAGTGACATAACTGCTTGAGGAATTTATGATAATTTGTATCATTTGGTAAGCAGTTTTGTCATATAACTTGGTTTGTTTAGAGAATAAATAGGTATTTTAGGAATTGAATTTATATATTAATTTCATTTTGCCATGATGATCGTTAGGTATGTTTAATATCATCCCAACATACATGTTAATGTTTCTTAGTATGAAAGAGTCTTTGGTTGTATATGGCTAGGTGGAAAAATTAAATACCACATTGTGTGTATATTTTATTAGTTTCCATATTGTGTGTGCACAGTTGTAGGACCGATTCTGAGTGTACACATATGTAAATGGTATTGCAATAAGATTTTGATATGTGGAGTTTTAATCTCATTTTCATTGACTAATTGTCAGAAACTTTTGTGCACTTCCTGTCTTGTCATGGACTTTGTGCACTCCTGAGTGTGGACCACAAAGGCCTTTCCTTTCTGACTTTACCCTCTCTCCTCTTGTCCTGACAGGCTGGTGATTCCACAGGACCCATTGCTCAGCCCCCAGGATGCTGCTGCCAGCGCTCCCTGCACTGGGTCCACCTGCTCATCTTCCAGGTCTTTGCTTGTGTTCTTCCCTCTACCTGGTGGCCTGTCATCTTTGCCACAACTGCAAAAAGAAACTGCCTCTCCTCAACTCTGGAGACTCAGTTTGTTTTGTCACCTCTGGATATCTCATCAACAGTTGGTTAAACAAATGTTCCATGTAGTCAAATCTTTATTTCAGTGACTTCTCTGTCACTCAGATCAACCCTCTGCACTTTGGTATCTGATCTCTGCCTGCATCCTTTTACCATCAAGACTCACCAGCTCTGAGGCAACTTGTCTACTCTGGGTCACATTCCTTCACTGAGCTTGTGTTTACTGAGCATTTGCTCTGTGCCAGACATGGATTTAAGGCACTGAACTAGGATGCTGCTCTAGGATGCTGTTTGGACCCTGCAGGGGCGTAGAGGTGACTGAGAGGTCAAGTGGCCGGAACAGGAGGGCATCATGAAAGTGTGATGGAAAGAAGACAAAGCCTATGAGGAAGCTCTGCGGAAGGGGGCCTAACTCAGACCTGGATGTTAGAAAGCTCTTTGTCCTGCACTTGCTCTTTCTTTGACTCATAATTTACCAAGATGCTTTCAGGATAGAAAGATGAACCCGAGGCAAGATTTCCCAGAAAATCTCATAGCTACGACCTAGCAGAGAGACATAGTTGAATCCTGTTACCACTGACTTGTGGGAAGGACATCCAAGGGAAAAAGAGTGTCCTCTCCTTTCCTGGGAAACCCAGGATGAAAATGACTTGGGCCTGGGGCTTGTGAGATACTCATAGGAGGGATGAGATCATTCTGGGGAGAAGGCACATGGGAGCCGAGTCCCAGAGTCTGGAATGCACAGGCAGGGGGAAGGACCTTGAGTGACCTGGGGTGCAGGAGAGTAGGAAGGAGAGGGGAGAGAGGTGCTGGGCCAGCCCCCCATGGGGCTTGGGCTGCTTCTAGTTCTTCTGTCTCCAATCTGCTCTAATCGTGCTTCTGAGAAAGAGAGACCTCAGCTCTCTGCAACCTCTGATTATCTCCTAAAACTTGTTTAAGCCACAGACCCTTGGTGGCCCATTTCCATGTGGCCCCAGACTTTGCTCTGGTTCCCCCACCTCCAGGCTTTGGTGCCAGCGCTGGGTGGGCAGGTGCTGCCCCTCCCAAGCTGCAAGCTGCTCCTTTCCCTCCTGCCTGTCCCTCCACACGATGGACTGACACTGCTCTGTGCAAGCTCTGTTGTGGGGGCTGAGGGTGAGCAGGATTACAGGCTCAGTTCCAAGAGCTCAGAGTTCAGAGACAGGACACCAGAGAGGCAGTTCTCCTCACCTGGCCTCATCGTGGGAATTTGCTCCTGTGTGTGGCCTCTGGTGTGGGTTTCTGGCACTGACCTTAAGGGACTAGAAAATCCCTTAGTCTGAATGAACCAAGCTGGTTTGTCTCCATACCTGACATAACCCAACCCAGCAGGTAAGCCTCTTATCCTGTGACCTGACATCTTCTTAGATTCCTGTCTGTTGTCTCCACACGCAGTGAACCCACAGGGCTGATCCATCAGACTGGACATCTGTGCTCTCAGGCAAGCACAGGGCCAGGTATGAACTTGCCGAGTGTGACCATGCTCTAGATCTCTGGCCCTCCCGACCCTCCCACTCTCCCATCCAGCTCCATCCTACCTCTTTCTTGTGCCCATAGAACCAGTGGGAAGGAGGAGATGGGAACTGGTGAAGGGCTTTGAGCAGCCACTGTCTGTGCAGGTAGAGCTGTGCCGCCTTGAGCAGAAGCAGAACCAGGCCGAGCAGGGAGACCACCTGCAGGAGCCCAGAGACGCCGCCCAGGGCTCTGGAGGGGCTCAGTGCAGAGACACTCATGGTGCAGAGGCTTCTGGATCGCTGACTGCCCCTGACTGTGGCTGACTTCCCCTGAGCACTCAGCCTAATCTGGAAGGATCCCCCTGCCCACCTGGGGGAGGCTGAAGGTGAAGGCAGAGCTCAGACCTGGGTCTGCAGAATCGTTTTTTTTTTTTTTTTTTAATTTAAGCCAATATCTCTTTTGTTACTAAATTTAAGTATTATAAAGAGAAGATAGTATTCATAACTTGAACTAGGAATTTGGGTTGTTCCAGAATCCTGCAACCTATCACATGCTTACATTTTTGAAACCTTTAGACATTTTTAAATGAAACAGAAAAGTAAATGTTTTTTAAAGATTCCTGATGGCTGAGTCCCTTAGCTGTTCACCTGAAACTAACACACATTGTTAACTGACTGTATGCCAATACAAAATTGGGCTGGTGGCTCAGAGGCTAAAGAGTCTGCCTGCAAATTCAAGAGACCCAGGTTCAATCCCTGCGTCAGGAAGATCCCCTAAAGAAGGGAATTGCAACCTACTCCAGTATTCCTTCCTGGAGAATTCCACGGACAGAGGAGCCTGGCATATTCCAGTTCACAGCATCGCAAAGAGACCCGACTGAGTGACTAACACATTCTTTTCAATAGAATATACAAAGACTAAATAAAATAAAATAAAACCATGCAGATAAAAAATAACTTATTTTTAATAAGTTATCCTTGAATAACTTATCCATGTGTTATCTTATTTAGCAATGTGATATTGCACAGAACCAGTGTTTAATTCTGTAGTATCAAATAACCTTGAAGTACCCCACTTGACCACATGAATCATTTTCATTTATCCAATGCAACTGAAAATTTCACAGACTCCCTCCTTTTTTTTAACCCTACAGTAGGTTAATGAATACTGAGGTTAAGGGTGATCATGTATTTTTTAAGTTTTCAGTGACTTGTCTATATGAATAGCTCTATTTTCCATCTTAAGAAATGAGAGAATATACGACCAATAAAAAAATGGGCCAAAGACCTAAACGGACATTTCTCCAAAGAAGACATGAAGATGGCTAACAAACACATGAAAAGATGCTCAACATCACACATAATCAGAGAAATGCAAATCAAAACCACAATGAGGTACCATTTCACACCAGTCAGAATGGCTGCTATCCAGAAGTCTACAAGCAATAAATGCTGGAGAGGGTGTGGAGAAAAGGGAACCCTCTTACACTGTTGGTGGGAATGCAAACTAGTACAGCCACTATGGAGAACAGTGTGGAGATTCCTTGAAAAACTGGAAATAGAACTGCCATATGACCCAGCAATCACACTCCTGGGCATACACACCGAGGAAACCAGAATTGAAAGAGACACATGCACTCCAATGTTCATCGCAGTACTGTTTATAATAGCCAGGACATGGAAGCAACCTAGATGTCCATCTGCAGACGAATGGATAAGAAAGCTGTGGTACATATACATAGTGGAGTGTTACTCAGCCATTAAAAAGAATACATTTGAATCAGTTCTAATGAGGTGGATGAAACTGGAGCCTATTATACCGAGTGAAGTAAGCCAGAAAGAAAAACACCAATACAGTATACTAATGCATATATATGGAATTGAGAAAGATGATAACGATAACCCTGTATACGAGACAGCAAAAGAGACCCAGATGTATAGAACAGTCTTTTGGACTCTATGGGAGAGGGCGAAGGTGGGGTGATTTGGGAGAATGGCATTGAAACATGTATATTATCATATGTGAAACGAATCACCAGTTCAGGTTCAATGCATGATACAGGATGCTTGGGGCTGGTGTACTGGGATGAGCCAGAGGGATGGGATGGGGAGGAAGGTTGGAGGGGGGTTCAAGATGGGGAACACATGTACACCCGGGGCAGATTCATGTCAATGTATGGCAAAACCAATACAATAATGTAAAAAAAATAAAATAAGAAAAACAAACAAAATAAATGAGAGAATATAAATTTGAAATACAGTGAAAGATGGCCACTACTGAAATAAGGCAGTCTTAGTTTAAAATAAAAAATAAAAATAAAAAATCTTTGGGATTGTGTAATTAATGTTTAGAGAAATTTTATTGGAAGAAATTTTAAGAGAAGACAGACGCACAGGGACTTTTGAAGATGCTGCTGGATTCATATAGGAAGGAGAGCCCAGAGCCAAGGAATGCAAGGATTGCTGTTCTAGATGCAGAAAAGGCAAAGAGCGGGGATGCTGTCCTAGATCCTTCGAGTGGGGTGCACCAACATTTTGGTTGTGTCCAGGGAAACCCATTTCAGATTTCTGACTCCACAGCTGTCAGAGAATAACTGTACTGTTCTATGTCCCTACATTTATGTGCATGCTATGGGTTGCCCTGCTCTCCTTCAGGGGATCTTTCCCACCAGGGATTGAACTCATGTCTCCTGCATTACAGGCAGATTCTTTACCACTAGTATCACCTGGAAAGGCCTCTTAGTTTCTAGTGCTGTGGTTAATTATTTTAGCAGCAAAAAGAAGTGAATATAGGGAAAGACAGGCAAGCAGAAGGGGAGGAACAAAGGCAGATATTAGAGTGGAGGAGGGAAGTCAGCTGGGCAGGAGGCAGGAGATGAGGCACGTGGGCAGGGGGCAGACAGAAGCAGGAAGCGGGCAAAGGGGCAAGAACAGGAGAGAGTGACAGCAATACAGGATGGCAGGCAGGGGCCCTCAGAGCTTGTCCTTGTCCCCACCTGGATCAGAGAGCTTCCTGAGCTGCAAGTGGACACCATTTTTGGATCTCAGCACAATGACTGGCATGGGCACAGGGACCCTGGAGGGATCCGGTGACAGCTCAAAGTGAAGCAAGGTCAGGGCCACAGCCACCTTCAACTCATTCATGGCAAACTGCCTCCTGATGCAGTTCCTGGGTTGGGAGATAAAAAGAAAGTAAGCAGAGGCTTCTAACCCCTGCTGAGCACAGGGATTCAGGACTGTCCTGCACGTGGTCCAGTCTTGATCCCTTCCTTACATGTCACACTGAACTCGCCACACAAGCCTTGGTTCACGGTTTCTCCCTGACCTATGACAAAGCCCACCTCTCTAAGGACTAGCTCCTAACTCCTAATTCTGCTCTCAGCAGGAAATCCTGTTGGGAAGCGTCTGCACTCTAAGCCACGGAGTCAAGTCAAATGTGCCAGGAAATGTGAAGCAGAACTTTGTTCACTGGTCCACAGGCAGTTTCTGCTTTCAGGCCAGGCCAGGCACTGTAGGGGGTGAGGGGGGGCCACACTCTCCAGTTCTTGTCTTCTATGGGGAAGCACAGGGACCTGAATCCCCAGACACAATAAGACAGAATTAGTAAGGAAGTCGGAATGGCAACAGGACATGGTGTCTGTCATTTTGATAAAAATGCAGTTTTATTTATTCATCTAGTTTTGGTTGTGATGGGTCTTTGTTGCTATGTGGGCTTTTCTCTAGTTGTGGAGAACAGGGGCTCCACTCCAGTTGCGGTGCACAAGCTTCCCATTGCACTGGCCCCTCTTGTTGCAGAACACAGTCTCCCGAGCTCGTGGGCTTCAGTAGTTGCAGCACGGGGACTCAGAAGTGGTGGCTCCCAGGCTCTAGAGCACAGGCTGTGGTGCACGGGCTTAGTTACCCTGTGGCATGTGGGATCTTCCTGGATCAGGGATGGATTTTCCTGGATCTGAGATCGAACCCTCATCACCTGCATTGACAGACTGATTCTTTACCACTGAGTCACCTGGGAAGCCCCCCACCCCCACCCCCATGTCTGTCTTGAATAGCGATATTTGTTTCTTTCACTTTTATGTTCCAATTTTCTAGTACAGGACTTGGTACACAGTGACAGGCTTATTACATAGTTTAATAGTTGAACAGTGCTAATTAAAAGGAAAAAACCAACCCAGACTGAAATGAGTATGCTGCCGCTGCTGCTGCTGCTGCTAAGTTGCTTCAGTCGTGTTCGACTCTGTGCAACCCCATAGACATTAGCCCAACAGGCTCCCCGTCCCTGGGATTTTCCAGGCAAGAACACAGGAGTGGGTTGCCGTTTCCTTCTCCAATGCATGAAAGTGAAAAGTGAAAGTGAAGTCGCTCAGTGGTGTTCGTCTCTTAGCGACCCCATGGACTGCAGTCCACCAGGCTCCTCCGTCCATGGGATTTTCCAGGCAAGAGCACTGGAGTGGGTTGCCATTGCCTTCTCCGGAAATGACTATAGTAAACATTAACTCTGACCTAGGGATAGAGCTGCCTACTCCCCTCTGTCCTCAAGTGGCAACCCCATCAAGTGCAGTCATGTCTAAAAGAAAGGACCAGACCCTAGCAGAAGCCAAATTCCAGAGTACATTCTGGAAGATTCTTTGCCTCAGACCTATTCTATGAACACTGAGTCACCAACTGAAAATTTCACAGAATTATGGATTCAGGAAAAAATATGTTTCTGCTAAGAAAGGTATAAAGTTGTGGAAGTTACTATTTCAGTGGAGGATCTGTAGTCATTAGGGTTTTCTGAGCATACATTTAGGAAGTGTATCATCCAGGTCAACAGCTATTTCAAGGATGCCTTATATTTTACATGCCAGGGACTTTTCAAATGCTAGTGTCAAATACAAGATAGTTTTGTCCAAAAGCACTTGACTCTCTTCTACTTAATGCTTTTTGCCAATATTAGACTGTTTGGATTTTAGGACTGTGGACTATAAGCCCTGCTACACATAAAGAATTTTAGCAGCTGGAGAGGTGTAATGTTTATAGGAATATGCAGCCAAAATTTTGTTGGGATGGATTACAGAAATAGAGAACACACACATGACTGTAAAACTTTCTTCAAATGGCAACTGTAACTGATCACAGACATTACTTGAAGCCTCAGGGCATGGAAGACAGCTGGAAATCCAAACTCATGGAAACGTGACAGATACAGTGAGGGGCTCAATTCAGTTCAGTTCAGTTCAGTCGCTCAGTCGTGTCCGACCCTTTGCGACCCCATGAATCACAGCACGCCAGGCCTCCCTGTCCATCACCAATTCCTGGAGTTCACTCACACTCATGTCCATCAAGTCGGTGTTGCCATCCAGCCATCTCATCCTCTGTTGTCCCCTTCTCCTCCTGCCCCCAATCTGTCCCAGCATCAGAGTCTTTTCCAATAAGTCAACTCTTCGCATGATGTGGCCAAAGTATTGGAATTTCAGCTTCAGCATCAGTTCTTCCAATGAATACCCAGGACTGATCTCCTTTAGAATGGACTGGTTGGATCTCCTTGCAGACCAAGGGACTCTCAAAAATCTTCTCCAGCACCACAGTTCAAAAGCATCAATTCTTTGGCGATCAGCTTTCTTCACAGTCCAACTCTCACATCCATACATGACCACTGGAAAAACCATAGCCTTGACTAGATGGACCTTTGTTGGCTAGTTGGTGAATTAAGCAGAAAAGGCAGTGGGCTGGACTAGGAATGTGGTAAGAGAGAAAACCACTTTTAAAGATGACTGATAATTGTGAAAACAAACATCTGAAGTTCAACTTTCATGAAAACTTCTAAAACAAAGTCATACTCTTAAAGTGACAAAAATCCAAGAATAATTTGGATAGGTCACTGACATGGAAATGTGGCCAGTCATTGTGGATGTCAGGTCAGTATCTCCGTGGCAGACCCTGATGGAATTCTTATACATGGAGACCCATGTCTTCTTAACAAACACATCAGCATACAAGAACATAACTGTGTGTACTTCATATCAATGTAGTCAGCCACACACATCGGGTAGCAACCAGTTACACCTCTTCCCCAAGTACAAAGGCTTCACCTGGATCCTCCTGAGAAGGGGAGGAAGGCATGGTTGTGTCCAGCAGGAACCGATGCAAACTAGGATGGGTCAAACACCTGAAGAGAGAGTACTGCGGCCAGGACAGGTGAGGTCAAACTCCTCCCACCAATCCACCAGGGGACAAGTATCCCAGAGCAGGAGTAGGTGGAGGAGTTGGTGGGGAGAGAGCATCCAATCCCCTTCTCCCATGGCCATCATACTGAAGAGGAAAATATAAAACCTTGCACCCAGCAGGAAACAACCTCATGCTCTTTCTGCTTCTGCAACTCAGCTAGCTCCTGCGAAGTCTTATAAGTTACATAGTTTCAGAAAGACAGAAATGTACAATGCTAGGGGCTGAAACTTACCTTCCTCACCCTTGTCAATTACCCAGCCCCTGTAATCCTGCTTAACCATGTTTGTTTGTGGAAAGGTCAGGCATCCGCCCTGCTGTGTCCTAACTGCTGCTTCTGCCTGCAGGAGACCCGTAGTTTGAACTAGCCTATGAAGAGTTAGAGATGTCCACTAAAGTCTGGTGTCATTCACTGTCTATAAAAACTCTGTAACTCGGTTTTTCAAGTCTCAGAACTGGAAGTGTTAACTCCTCTGGGCTCACCAGCGTAGTAAACCAGAATTTTCCAACTTTCCAAATGTGGTGCTTGGTTTCTTGACAGACCAACTTCTGCAACAGTATCTCCATCACTCTGAAAGAAATGGTGGTCTTGCAAGACAGGCAGTCTGGGCATGACAAAGCATATGAGCACAGATTAGGACTAGCTGACCATGGCCCTGAATTGAGAAGTAAAATCATTCACAGGTTACATTTAGGAGCAACTCAGGTGACAACCTATATTTACCAAGTGCCATCATGGCTCTTGGGGAACGTGCAGTAATTCATCTAATCCTCACACAGCCTTCAAGGAAGGCAGTTCTGTCCCTGTGATGAGATGAAGCCCCTGAGCCTCCAAGAGGTAAGGGATGTGTCTATGATCACAGAACTAAGAAGTGGCAGGGCTGGGATTCAGACCCACTGGGAGGTGAGCCAATGGGTAGCCTCCAGCCATGGCAGGGCTCTCAGACCTCATCATCAGTTGTTTTCTGCCATCCATTAGAGGGCTCCTCAGAGACTGGACCATCTGACCCATAACAGTGGAGTTCCTGAGCGCCTTCCTATACTTAGACCCCATATGGAAGAATCACACCTCCTCTGGCTTCTGTCTGCTCTTCTCTGAAGCCTTCACATCTCAAGGAATTAGAATTTTAGGGCCTATTACAAGACAACATTCAGGAGCGAACATTTGTTTGTTGAGCTTTTGCTGTGTTGAGGTTCTGTGTCATGCATTTCATACACCTTATCCTAGCTCAGTTCAGGTGCTCAGTAGTGTCTACTCTTTGTGACCCCATGAACTGCAGGACGCCAGGCTTCCCTGTCCATCACCAACTCCCAGAGCTTGCTGAAACTCATGTTGTCCCCTTCTCCTTCTGCCTTCAATCTTTCCCAGCATCAGGGTCTTTTCTAATGAGTCATTTCTTTGTACCAGGTGGCCAAAGTATTGGAGTTTCAGCTTCAACATCAGTCCTTGCAATGAATATTCAGGACTGATTTCCTTTAGCATTGACAGGTTTGGTCTCCTTGCAGTCCAAGAGATTCTGAAGAGTTTTCTCCAACACCACAGTTCAAAAGCATCAATTCTTCAGTGCTCAGTTTTCTTTATGGTTCAACTCTCATATCCATACATGACTACCGGAAAACCATAGCTTTGACTAGAAGGATGTTTGTTGGCAAAGTAATGGCTCTGCTTTATAATACACTATCTAGGTTACTCATAGCTTTTCTTCCAAGGAGCAAGTGACTTTACAGAGTAAATAATTACCTTAATTTGGATACAATAGTCATGTCATCGCACAACTGGAAAAGCACATGTGGATTTCTGATCTACCACGTGATCCTACAGAGTGATTAGCTGAGTGGTGAGATAAAGTTCATACCTGAAGGTAAGGAGTGCCCATCAGGGAAGGTAATGGGCTTGCTGAGCTCTCTGCCAATAAGTGGTACTGGTGGGTAGAATCTCAGTGCCTCCTTGATACACATGGTGGTGTAGGGCATCTTGTCCAGATGGTCCCCAAAAGGAAGCCCATCTGAGGGCAGGCAGGACTGGACAATCAGGGATTCTCTCTAGCTCAGGTGGGACAGGGTTCTTCCATCTCCAGGACACTCACCAGGTGATGGAGGTGCCATCCCCCAGGAGGCTCTTGATCTCTTCTGGCACCTGTGCTGACGCACAGGGTGGGAGACCACAGCATAGAGGACCCAGGAGATGCCACTGGCTGTGGTCTCATGACCCTTGAACTTGACCTTGTCCACCTCGGCATGGAGGTGCTCGTCAGACAAGCTGCTCCCATTCTCCATCTATGGAGGCAGGGCCAGAGTGCAGGTATGCTCTTCCTGTTGCTTCTGCCCAAAGGCTCAAGCCTCTCCTGCCCACACTCACTCTGGCAAAGCGGAAGATGTCCAGGAAGTCCAAGTGCCTCCTTTTCCTCTCCTTCTCCAGCTCTCCCTCCTTCTGCAGGTGAGCCTTCCTCTCCTTGATCACTGCGTCTGTCCCAGAACAGTGGTTCCCAGCCAGAGATGAGGACTCTGGGGGCCCAGATGCAGCCCCACCATAGCCCCAAATTCTTGTCTCCATATGGCAGTAGCACATGTGTGTTGAGGTGTGTGTCACATAAAATGAGTAATAATGTGTCCATGTGTCTGCAAGAGGGAACAGGCTTGGCTGTCGAAGGGAGTTTCAGCACTTGACAGTGTGTTTGTGCACTCTAGTGTGTAATGTGCCTGTCTCTGGGGTTGAGCGCTTTATTCTGGGGGGCTGTGTCTGACGGATGTTTGATGGATATATCTGCTTGAGAGTGAACTGTGGATTGAGCTTGGTGTGAATATGCGCGGATGAGAGAGAAGTGGACTCACCACCATCAGGTGGACAGAGTAGGCCATGAGCCCCATGGAGGACTTCAGGATGTCATGGTGGAAGGCTGGGGTCAGCATCTGCCAGTACTGGAACCACATCTGCCCCTCCAACAGGAGAGAACCTTTCCCTGGACCATAGATGGGTGTGTGGGGGGGCCGAGGAGACTGGATCAGAGGGGTGACTGGGGACTACATAGGAGGAACCAAGATTGTGAAAAGGAGGTATGTGACAGGAAAATCAGGAAGGCCAGTACAATTCAGGAAAGTGAATTTCCAAAATGGCTGTTCCATTAAGATGCGACAGTTTGAGATAAAGTTTAAAAAAGAGTAGGAGAAACAAGAACCAACAGTATAAAACAAGGAACGATGCTCAATATTTTGTAGTAACCATTAGGGAAAGGAATCTGAATCCCTCTGCTGCACACCTAACACTGCAGAACAGGGTAAATAAACTACATGGGAATAAAAGTTTTTTTTTTTTTAAAATAAGTTATGTTTGAAATATAATCACATTCTGAAAACGTTTAAAAATCTCTTTCCTTTGATAGTCATTCTTACTTATTCATTGTACAGAAAAAATTAAGAAAACTGAGACATCTCAGAAGTTTTATCCATAGTGATAGGTCATAAAAGAATCTTCTTTCTAGTATTTGAAGAATAATATTGTGCAGCTTATAGGGTTATTTTTTAATTAAAAATTTTAAAAATTAATTTAGTCTGTTTGGTTGTGCTGGGTCTTCGTTGCTACATGCAGGCTTTTTCTATTTGTGGTGAGTAGGAGAACACATCTGGCACTTAATAAGAAGAGTTCATGCTACTAAGAGTACTTGTTATCTCCTATTCTTTAGATCTGAGAAAACACTACAGAGGGTTTTGCTATTATCATGACTATTTTTAACAATAATAATACTATGAACTGCCTTCCCTTCCTGATGACTCTCAGCTATCAATCTGTCTCAGTCACCACAAACTTGCCTCCCATCCCTGACTCTTTCAGGCTTCAAGTATGGCTGGTCGAAAGTCACGTACTGATGCTGTAGGGCCAGTCTCTGTTGGAATTTCACAGACCCGGGGGCATGTACCCAAGAAGGAAGATTTGCTCCTGCTGGCATATGGGTTTCACTCTGCCTATCCTTTGCAGGACCACCTTCATGTCGTCAGGGTCAGAGGTCACAGGGCTAACCTTGCTCACCCACAGTAGTGAACACAAATACATGGGAATTTCTCTGTCCTTTTCAGCAGTTGTTGCTGTTTCTGTTCCTTTGGATCTATAACAAGAGCAAAAAATTAAAAACAGCAGCAACTCTGTTTTAAGGTCAAGTGATTGAGGTAAGGATGAAAGTTTGCACAGGCATGGCGAGATGGTTCTGAGGGTATCCACAGAGATTGAAGACTAGAACTGCTGAGCCAGACTCGGATCCAGACTTCCAATATCTCTAAGAACTTGGCCTAAGATCTGATTTAGTTTCCTTCATTGTTTCTCACTCAGAACTGCCATTGGAAATTTACACACAGTGAATGCTTGATAAATGTTCAGGGATTAACTCCATGGAGTACAAAACATTTTCATAGGCTTATGTAAAACTCAAGGCAAACCTGTATGAGGGGGGATTATTACTTGATCTTGTTTCACTGAAGAATGAGGAAACCCATGTAAAGGATATATACCCAGGTGAGCTCATTTAAACCCAAAGCTGCTGACCCCAAGGTGTCCCTTCCCAGGATTCCCAAGACTCCATGGGTGCCTCTCTTATCACATTTCCATTCAATGTTCTGATTGCTTGGCATCATGTTCACAGGCTTGCCTTTCATATCTATCATCCCTGTTTTTAGACTCAGTGTAGAGCATGTTCATAGGGATTAAGCCTCACTTTTCAAAGAAGCAATAAGTTCATGAAGAAGGAATGAGTACATGTAGGAGTGATGAGTGAGTTTTAATACAAAATTCTGTTTGAAAGTATCAGATAGAATCAGAGCTGACGTAGGAAAGAAGGAAGCAAAAAAAATAAAGCTGGTTCTCAGGGGCATCTCAAAGAGCCCGAGGGCAGGGGCAGCCAGGGTGTGGAAGGGGAGAACCAGGGACTGGAGGGCTGCCAGGACTGCATCTCCCATTCTTTCTCTCTGTACATCCATGCAGGCATCCCTCTGCAAGTGTCTATGGAGGCTCTACCTTGAACCAGACAGTTTTCTAGGGGTTGGTGATACAGTCATGAATCAACAGACACAGTCCCTGTCCATCATGCATACTGGGTCTGGGCAGTGGAGGAGGGAATGTCTACCCTTCTGGGGTTGGCACATTTCCCCATTCTGCCACCCTTAATCCTGAGGGGCCCTGTTGAATCCTATTCCAAGACTCTGATTCTAATATCATGGCCAAGGTGTCCATCTGTTACAATCAACTGTGGCTGGGGTGAATAGGCCTTCCAAAGACCCACCCTTTGTGAGGGAAGAGATCTGGGAGCAAGTGAGCTGGGCAGATATCCCATAATGTTTCCACCACAGTGAATGTCAAGTACATGAAAGATTGGGTGGGTGGATGAGCTCAGTTATTCATTTATTTGATACCTGTATGTTGAGGATTTACTTTGGATCAATTGCCATCCTAGGAGCAAAAGACTCAGCAGTGAGCAACAGAATCCCTGCCATCATGGAGCTTCTGTTCTAGTGGGGGCTGACAATCCTGCCCTGAGCTGAGACATGTCCTGCTTGAGTGCATTGCGGGGACTGCTCTGTGCTCCAAAGTCATGACCATCACTTTTCTGCCTTGTTCTACTGATTCAGTACAAGGACTTACCTTTAGGAGCCTCTTAACACTCCAGCTATGTTACCTAGTTTTCTTGGATCTCCTCTGTTGGGCCCAGAGAACCTGGACATCTTTTCTGATTGCTTGGTGTCCAAGAAAGTCAGATGCCTGCAAATCCTTCTTCCTGGGCATGTCATTTGTTCGACCCAATTAAGTTGGTATTCTACTTTTAACTGTGCCAATAACACAGGTATTGAAAAAAAATCTCTCTATTATAAGAGCTAGAAATATTTGGTTGCAATTGCTATATTAGACCAGCAGGAATTGAGAGATGATTAAGTACCATGTGTTTGTGTTAGTAGTTCAGTCATGTCCTACTCTTTGCCACTTCATGGACTGCAGCCTGCCAAGGCTCCTCTGTTCCTAGAATACTAAGTATTGCAATTCTCCAATATACTCCAAAGTATAATGAAGTGGTAGCTTTTCCTTTCTTCTGGGGATCCTCCCGTTTCAGAGATCAGACCCAGGTCTCCTGCATTGCACGCAGATTCTTTACCATCAAGCCATTTTGAAAGCACCATGAGTAATACAATTGACATAAGAGAAATTATCTACGTACTGACTCTATATACTATGTAATGGCCATCAGTGAAATGGGAAGATCAGTGAAAGTGTTTTAATGGTTCCATGTGTCAACACTTAACTCAGAAAAGTGACATTTGCACCCCAAAAAAGAGCACAATTTCTCAAAATAAAAATAATCTGGAAATCTAATAAAACAACTTCCGTGAACTAACTGGGCTTTGACTGTCTCTCTGTGGCTGATTCTAACAGTCCCTATCTTAGCGCCACTCTGCTGATAATGACTGAGACTCATTCTCTTGCAAAAAGACTGGCACCACAGTGTGCCCTCACCCCCTCTACACTCCAGCCCCGCCCTGCCACAGGGCTGAGTGCTGGCTCATTAAGTGGGTAGATGCTGTGCTACCCCAGCCTGCAAGTGGCTCATTTCTCTCTTCCTCTCTCTCGCCACACACCTGGGCTGAGCATCCCTCCAGGTCAGTCTCTGTGCTGTGTACATGGGTACAGGAAGGGGATGGTACCTCAGCCCCAGGAAACTAACAGCACACTGTAGGAGGGAAGCATGCCCAGAGATAACCAGACCCAGATTAAGGGCACAAGTCAAATATCAGCACTCTTTGCTTAGAGGCCATCCTTGAGGCTGATCATTCTGTCTGGGGATGTCAGTTTTAAGCAAAGTCCTGTTTTCCACAAAATCAAGCCAGTTGGCCCCCTCTACCTGACCCAACTCCCCACACAGCAGGTGAGCCTCTTACACTGTGACATGACACCATCTTAGATTCCTGTCTGTTGTTTCCACACACAGTGGACCCACAGGGCTGATCCATCAGACTGATGTCTGTGCTCCAAGGCAAGCTCAGGTCCAGGCAGGGAGGGTGGGATTGACGAATGGGGCAGGGGAGCATCTGGAAGCCTGTGAGAACAGCTGAAGGTGCTCAGCCTGGAGAACAGGGAGACTCAGGAAGGAACAGCTGTTGTCTTCTAAGGGCAGTGCTGCCGGGACAGTCTGAGATCTCCCTAAGGAAGGGGTGTCTGACAGACTCAAGGACCCCAGCACAGGGCGTGGGAAGGAGTGAGCTCCCAAGACTGGGTGAGGAGCGAAGACCTGAGAGGTTAGCTGGCTTTCCCCTAGGAACCATGTGACTGTTACACAACAAGACTTTGTCCTGTGGACTCAATGACCATAGCCATACTCTTAGAAACCGGGCCATTCCTGTACATTCTATGTACAGGTCTTTTGTTTCTTTAGGTAGATATATGCTGCTGCTGCTGCTGCTAAGTCACTTCAGTCGTGTCCGACTCTGTGTGACCCCATAGACGGTAGCCGACCAGGCTCCGCTATCCCTGGGATTCTCCAGGCAGGAACACTGGAGTGGGTTGCCATTTCCTTCTCCAATGTGTGAAAGTGAAAAGTGAAGTCGCTCAGTCTGTCCGACCCTTAGCGACCCCACAGACTGCAGCCTACCAGGCTCCTCCATCCATGGGGTTTTCTAGGCAAGAGTACTGGAGTGGCTTGCCATTGCCTTCTCCTAGGTAGATATATACCTAAGTATTTTATTCTTTTCGTTGAAACAGTGAATGGAACAGTTTCCTTAATTTCTCTTTCTATTTTCTCATTATTAGTGTATAGGAATGCAAGGGATTTCTGTGTGTTGATTTTATATCCTGAAACTTTACTGTATTCATTGATTAGCTCTAGTAGTTTTCTGGTAGAGTCTTTAGGGTTTTCTGTGTAGAGGATCATGTCATCAGCGAACAGTGAGAGGTTTACTTCTTCTTTTCCAATTTGGATTCCTTTTATGTCTTTTTCTGCTCTGATTGCTGTGGCCAAAACTTCCAGAACTATTTTGAATAGTAGTGGTGAGAGTGGGCACCCTTGTCTTTTTCCTGACTTTAGGGGAAACGCTTTCAGTTTTTCACCGTTGAGGATAATGTTTGCTGTGGGTTTGTCATATATAGCTTTTATTATGTTCAGGGATGTTCCTTCTATTCCCACCTTCTGGAGGGTTTTTATCATAAATGGATGTTGAATTTTGTCAAAGGCTTTCTCTGCATCTATTGAGATAATCATACGATTTTTATTTTTCAGTTTGTTAATGTGGTGTGTTACATTGATTGATTTGCAGATATTGAAGATTCCTTGCATTCCTGGGATAAAGCCCACTTGGTCATGATGTATGATCTTCTTAATGTGTTGCTGGATTCTGATTGCTAGAATTTTGTTAAGGATTTTTGCATCTATGTTCATCAGTGATATTGGCCTGTAGTTTTCTTTTTTTGTGGGGTCTTTACCAGGTTTGGGGATTAGGGTGATGGTGGCCTCATAGAATGAGTTTGGAAGTTTTCCTTCCTCAGCAACTTTCTGGAAGAGTTTGAGTAGAATAGGTGTTAGCTCTTCTCTAAATTTTTGGTAGAATTCAGCTGTAAAGCCGTCTGGACCTGGGCTTTTGTTTGCTGGAAGATTTCTGATTACAGACTCTAGTTCCGTGCTTGTGATGGGTCTGTTCAGATTTTCGATTTCTTCCTGGTAAAGTTTTGGAAAGGTGCACTTTTCTAGGAATTTGTCCATTTCTTACAGGTTATTCATTTTATTGCCATATAATTGCTGATAGTATTCTCTAATAATCCTTTGTAATTCTGTGTTGTCAGTTGTAATCTCTCCATTTTCATTTCTAATTTTATTGATTTGGTTCTTCTCCCTTTGTTTCTTGATGAGTCTGGCTAGTGGTTTGTCAATTTTATTTACCTTCTCAAAGAACCAGGTTTTGGCTTTGTTGATTTTTGCTATGGTCTCCTTTGTTTCTTTTGCATTTATCTCTGTCCTAATTTTTACGATTTCTTTCCTTCTACTGACCCTGGGGTTCTTCATTTTTTCCTTGAGGAACACTGGGCTGGAAGAAGCACAAGCTGGAATCAAGATTGCTGGAAGAAATATCAATAACCTCAGATATGCAGATGACACTACCCTTATGGCAGAAAGTGAAGAGGAACTCAAAAGCCTCTTGATGAAAGTGAAAGAGGAGAGTGAAAAGGTTGGCTTGAAGCTCAACATTCAGAAAACAAAGATCATGGCATCTGGTCCCATCACTTCATGGGAAATAGATGGAAAAACAGTGGAAACAGTGTCAGACTTTATTTTTTTGGGCTCCAAAATCACTGCGGATGCTGATTGCAGCCATGAAATTAAAAGACGCTTGCTCCTTGGAAGGAAAGTTATGACCAACCTTGATAGTAAATTAAAAAGCAGAGACATTACTTTGCCAACCAAGGTCCGTCTAGTCAAGGCAATGGTTTTTCCCGTGGTCATGTATGGATGTGAGAGTTGGACTGTGAAGAAAGCTGATCGCCGAAGAATCGATGCTTTTGAACTGTGGTGTTGGAGAAGACTCTTGAGAGTCCCTTATACTGCAAGGAGATCCAACCAGTCCATTCTAAAGGAGATCAATCCTGGGTGTTCATTGGAGGGACTGATTCTAAAGCTGAAACTGCAATACTTTGGCCACCTCATGCGACGAGTTGACTCACTGGAAAAGACTCTGATGCTGGGAAAGGTTGGGGGCGGGAGGAGAAGGGGACGACGGAGAATGAGATGGCTGGATGGCATCACCGACTCTGTGGACATGAGTTTGAGTGTACTCCGGGAGTTGGTGATGGACAGGGAGGCCTGGCGTGCTGTGATTCATGGGGTCGCGGAGAGTCGGACACGACTGAGCGACTGAACTGAACTGAGTTGCTTTAGATGTAGAGTTAGGTTATTTAGTTGAATTTTTTCTTGTTTCTTGAGGTATGCCTGTATTGCTATGAACCTTCACCTTAGCACTGCTTTTACAGAGTGCCAGAGGTTGGGTTGTTGTGTTTTCATTTTCATTCATTTCTATGCATATTTTGATTTCTCTTTTGATTTCTTCTATGATTTGTTCGTTATTCAGCAGCGTGTTGTTCAGCCTCCATATGTTGGCATTTTTAATAGTTTTTTTCATGTGATTGAGATCTAATCTTACTGCACTGTGGTCAGAAAAGATGCTTGGGATGATTTCAATTTTTTTGAATTTATCAAGGCTAGATTTATGGCCCAGGATGTGCTCTATCCTGGAAAAGTTTCTGTGTGCACTTGAGGAAAAGGTGAAATTCATTGTTTTGGGGTATAGAGATCTATTAGGTCTAACTGGTCTATTGTATCATTTAAAGTTTGTGTTTCCTTGTTAATTTTCTGTTTAGTTTATCTATCCATAGGTGTGAGTGGGGTATTAAAGTCTCCCACTATTATTGCCTTGTTGTTAATTTCCCCTTTCATACTTGTTAGTAATTGTCTTACATATTGCAGTGCTCCTATGTTGGGTGCATAACTATTTATAATTGTTATATTTTCTTCTTGGATTGATCCTTTGATCATTATGTAGTTTCCTTCTTTGTCTCTTTTCACAGCCTTTGTTTTAAAGTCCATTTTATCTGATATGAGTATTGCTACTCATGCTTTCTTTTGGTCTCTTTTTGCGTGGAATATCTCTTTCCAGCACTTCACTTTCAGTCTGCATGTGTCCTTCACTTTGAGGTGGGTCTCTTGTAGACAACATATACGGGGGTCTTGTTTTTGTATCCATTCAGCCAGCTTTTGTCCTTTGGTTGGGGCATTCAACCCATTTACGTTTAAGGTGATTAAGTATGATCCCTTTGCCATTTTCTTTATTGTTTTGGGTTCGAGTTTATATACCCTTTCTCTGTTTCCTGTCTAGAGAAGATCCTTTAGTATTTGTTGGAGAGCTGGTTTGGTGATGCTGAATTCTCTCAGCTTTCGCTTCTCTGTAAAGCTTTTGATTTCTCGTTCATATTTGAATGAGATCCTTGCTGGGTACAGTAATATGGACTGTAGGTTACTTTCTTTCATCACTTTAGGTATATCTTGCCATTCCCTCCTGGCCTGAAGAGTTTCTGTTGAAAGATCAGCTGTGATCCTTATGGGGATCCCCTTGTGTGTTATTTATTGTTTTTCCCTTGTTGTTTTTAATATTTGTTCTTTGTGTTTGATCTTTGTTAATTTGATTAATATGTGTCTTGGAGTATTTCACCGTGGGTTTATCCTGTTAGGGACTCGCTGGGTTTCTTGGACTTGGGTGATTATTTCTTTCCCCATTTTAGGGAAATTTTCAATTATTATCTCCTCAAGTATTCTCTCATGGTCTTTCTTTTTGTCTTCTTCTTCTGGGACTCCTATGATTCGAATGTTGGGGCATTTTCATTGTCCCAGAGGTCTCTAATATTGCCCTCATTTCCTTTAATTCATTTTTCTTTTTTCCTCTCTGTTTCATTTATTTCTACAATTGTATCTTCTAGCTAGCTTATCCTGTCTTCTGCCTCTGTTATTCTACTGTTTGTTCCCTCCAGAGTGTTTCTGATCTTATCTATTGCATTATTCATTGTATATTGACTCTTTTTATTTCCTCTAAATCCTTATTAAACCTTTCTTGCATCTTCTCAATCCTTGTCTCCAGGTTATTTATCTGTAACTGCATTTTGCTTTCAAGATTTTGAATCATTTTCACCATCAAAATTCAAAATTCTTTATCAGGTATATTCCCTGTATCTTCCTCTTTTGTTTGTGTTCATGGGAATTTATCCTGTTCCTTTACTTGCTGGGTATTTCTCTGCCTCTTCATCTTGCTTATATTGCTGTGCTTGGGGTGGCCTTTCCATCTTCTGGCAGTTTGTGGAGTTCTCTTTATTTTGTAGTTTCCTCAATTTTGTAGTTTCCTTTATTTTGTAGTTTTGTAGGGGTGGACGGGTGACTTGTGAAGGTTCCCAGTTTAGGGAAGCTTGTGTCAGTGTTCTGGTGGGTGGAGCTGGATTTCTTCTCTCTGGAGTGCAATGAAGTATCCCATAATGAGTTATGAGATGTCAGTGGTTTTGGAGTGACTTTGGGCAGCCTGTATATTGAAGCTCAGGGCTATTTTCCTGTGTTGCTGGAGAATTTGCGTGGTATGTCTTGCTCTGGAACTTGTTGATACTTGGGTGGTGCTTGGTTTTAGTGTAGGTATGGAGGCGTTTGATGAGCTCCTATCAATTAATGTTCCCTGGAGTCAGGAGTTCTCTGGTGTTCTCAGGATTCGGGCTTAAGCCTCTTGCTTCTGGTTTTCGGTCTTATTCTTGGAGTAGCCTCTAGACTTCTCTATCTGTCATTTTCCAAGGTGGTTCCCTCTGTTTTAGCCTCTGTTTGCTGGTCTCTTCAGTGTCTAATTTCTGCCCTGATACTAGAGGGCGGTGGTGGACACTTTTTAAAGGCTCACTTTTTCAGTTCTGTTCTGGGAAGGGAGGAACACTGCAGACAAATATCTCTGGCATCTGTGGGGATTGCTCACAGTGTCTTGGTCACACTGGGTTTGCCCCTGCTCATGGCATGTGTGCTTTCCCTGTCTATATTGCCCTGCTCTATGTTTCTCTGCTGGGAACTGTCTGAGGTGGGCCCTGTGTTGCATACACTTCCCAGGTCTGAGCAGCTCAGGTTCAGGTACTCGGGTACTCCACAAAGGTGCAGACTTGGTTGGGCCTGCGTTTTGTGCCTTCCCCGGTGCGAGCAGCTCAGGCTACCAGGTGTTTGGCGAGAGCGGTCACTGCGACTTATCGCTTCCCCGGTCCCTCCCACTCAGTATTCTGGTTGTACAGCTGGCGCACCTTCTCAGGTGGATGTCGACCAGTCAGAATCCCAAGAAGTCTTGGTGAGCAACGAAGCCTGCCTGTAGTTGATATCGGATGCGTCTATGGAGCCGCGGTTGGCCCCTTTCGGCTCTGGCTGACCTCCCCTGCCTGTCTTGGTAGGGCATGGGCCGACCACAGCCACCTCACTCTGCTCAGTCCTTTGTTCTGTGAGCGGGACTGGTAGAGTCTTAGGTTAGGGCTTTTCGCCTTTTTTCGGGGTAGCTATCCCACAGTCTGCTTTGCTGTCCCCAGTTAGTTCTCTCAGATTGCTCTTGCGGCATGGGGTAGCTATCCCACAGTCTGCTTTGCTGTCCCCAGTTAGTTCTCTCAGGTTGCTCTCGCGGCATTCAAGGCCAGTCCTTTCTCTAAGCAGGTCAACTGGCTCCTCCCTGCCCAGCCCCTGCTTGCTAATGGTGGATTTGGGCGTCTGCGCTGCTTCTCCTCTGGAAGTTACCGTTTGGCAGGTAATTTGTGGGTTTTAATAATTTCTTTCTTTTTCCTCCCAATTATGTGGCCCTCTGAGGTTCCAAGGCTCACCACAGACTCACCAGTAAGAGTGTTTCCTGGTGTTTGGAAACTTCTCTCTCTTTTTAGCCTCCCTTCCCGGGATGGAGCTCCGTCCCTACTTCTTTTGTCTCTCTTTTTATCTTTTATGTTTTTTCCTACCTCCTTTCGAAGACAATGGGCTGCTTTTCTGGGTGCCTGATGTCCTCTGCTGGCATTCAGAAGTTGTTTTGTGGAATTTACTCAGCGTTCAAATGTTCTTTTGATAAATTTGTGGGGGAGAAAGTGGTCTCGCCGTCCTATTCCTCTTCAATCTTGCTCCCTCACCCCCTCCTGGCAATCTTGATTCAAGTTTGTACTTCTTCCAGCCCAGCATTTCTCTTGATTTACTCTGCATATAAGTTAAGTAAGCAGGGTGACACTATACAGCCTTGACGTACTCCTTTTCCTATTTGGAACCAGTCTGTTGTTCCATGTCTAGTTCTAACTGTTGCTTCATGACCTGCATACAGGTTTCTCAAGAGGCAGGTCAGGTGGTCTGGGATTCCCATCTCTTTCAGAATTTTCCACAGTTTATTGTGATCCACACAGTCAAAGGCTTTGGCATAGTCAATAAAGCAGAAATAGATGTTTTTCTGGAACCCTCTTGCTTTTTTGATGATCCAGCAGATGTTGGCAATTTGATCTTTGGTTCCTCTGCCTTTTGTAAAAGCAGCTTGAACACCTGGAAGTTCACAGTTCACATATTGTTAAAGCCTGGCTTGGAGAATTTTGAGTATGACTTTACAAGCGTGTGAGATGGGTGCAATTGTGCAGTAGTCTGAGCATTCTTTGGCATTGCTTTTCTTTGGGATTGGAATGAAAACTGACCTTTTCCAGTCCTGTGGCCACTGCTGAGGTTTCCAAAATTGCTGGCATATTGAGTGCATCACTTTCACAGCATCATATTTCAGGATTTGAAATAAATACTTACTGATTGATAAATGAGTGAAAGAGGGAGGAAGTGTAACTTTGGAAAAGTTAAATCATCATCTTCAATAGACTAGGGTCAGTTTTTAGTGCCATATTTTAACAAGGAAATTAATATTTTTATTTCAGAATGCTTCCTGGCTCAGGTTATAGGCAACAGAAAGGCAGAAGGAATGTCGTCAATTCCCAAGGCAGCAGGTTGTAGTGATTACTGCTGTGGGGAGGTCACAGGCACTTCTTGTTCTCTGCATTTGAGAAAGTTGGGTTTGATGCTAATGCAACTTATCATATCTTGTTTACTTTTATGCTTATATAAAGACAGCAACTTCCAGGAAAAGTCTTTCAAGCCAGGCGGTGCAGATGCGAGAGACCCCGGCCCTGGCGGCGGCGCAACCGACCATGCAAAGAGGCGTGATGGTGAGGAGCTACCCCACGCCTGAGGCCAAGGCTAGCGGCTGAAGGAGCTGCCCCACGTCCACTAGGCGGTGGCTGCGCGGGCGCAGGAGGGCCGAGAGGAGCTACTCCACATTCAAGGTCAGGAGGGGCGGCCTTGAGGAGATACCCCTCATCCAAGGTAAGGTGCAGTGGCTGAGCTTTCTTGGAGCAGTTGTGGAGATATCCCACGCCCAAGGTAAGAGAAACCCAAATAAGATGGTAGGTATTGAGGGGCCATCAGAGGGCAGCCACACTGAAATCAAATCACAGGAAACTAGTCGATCTGATCACATGGACCACAGCCTAATAATGGCAAACCACTTCAGTATACTTGCCTTGAGAACCCCATGAACAGTATCAAAGGGCAAAATGATAGGATACTGAATGAGGAATTCCCCAGTTCGGTAGGTGCCCAGTATGTTCTGGAGATCAGTGGAGAAATAACTATAGAAGGAATGACGGGATGGAACAAAAGCAAAACCAATACCCAGTTGTGGATGTGACTGGTGATAGAAGCAAGGTCTGGTGCTGTAAAGAGCAATATTGCATATGAACCTGGAATGTTAGGTCCATGAATCAAGGCAAATTGGAAGTGGTCAAACAGGAGATGGCAAGAGTGAATGTAGACATTCTAGGAATCAGTGAATTAAACTGGACTGGAATGGGTGAATTTAACTCAGATGACCATTATATCTACTACTGTGGGCAGGAATCCCTTAGAAGAAATGGAGTAGCCATCATGGTCAACAAAAGAGTCCGAAATGCAGTACTTGGATGCAATCTTAAAAACGACAGAATGATTTCTGTTCGTTTCCAAGGCAAACCATTCAATATTACAGTAATCCAGGCCTATGCCCCAACCAGTAACGCTGAAGAAGCCGAAGTTGAACGGTTCTATGAAGACCTACAAGACCTTTAAGAACTAACATCCAAAAAAGATGTCCTTTTCATTATAGGGGACTGGAATGCAAAAGTAGGAAGTCAAGAAACACCTGGAGTAACAGGCAAATGTGGCCTTGGAGCATGGAATGAAGCAGGGCAAAGGCTAATAGAGTTCTGTCAAGAGAACGCACTGGTCATAGCAAACACCCTCTTCCAACAACACAAGAGAAGACTCTACACATGGACATCACCGATGGTCAACACCAAAATCAGATTGATTATATTCTTTGTAACCAAAGATGGAGAAGCTGTATACAGTTAGCGAAAACAAGACCAGGAGCTGACTGTGGCTCAGATCATGAACTCCTTATTGCCAAATTTAGACTTAAATTGAAGAAAGTAGGGAAAACCACTAGACCGTTCAGATATGACCTCAATCAAATCCCTGATGATTATACAGTGGAAGTGAGAAATAGATTTAAAGGACTAGATCTGGTAGATAGAGTGCCTGATGAACCCTGGACGGAGGTTCGTGACATTGTACAGGAGACAGGGACCAAGACCATCCCCATGGAAAAGAAATGCAAACAAGCAAAATGACTGTCTGAGGAGGCCTTACAAATAGCTGTGAAAAGAAGAGAAGCGAAAAGCAAAGGAGAAAAGGAAAGATAGAAGCATCTGAATGCAGAGTTCCAAAGAATAGCAAGGAGAGATAAGAAAACCTTCCTCAGTGATCAATGCAAAGAAATAGAGGAAAACAACAGAATAGGAAAAACAAGAGATCTCTTCAAGAAAATTAGAGATACCAAGGGAACATTTCATGCAAAGATGGGCTCGATAAAGGACAGAAATGGTATGGATCTAACAGAAGCAGAAGATATTAAGAAGAGGTGGCAAGAATACACAGAAGAACTGTTCAAAAAAGATCTTCACGACCAAGATAGTCACGATAACGTGATCACTGACCTAGAGCCAGACATCTTGGAATGTGAAGTCAAGTGGGCCTTAGAAAGCATCACTACTAACAAAGCTAGTGGAGGTGATGGAATTCCAGTTGAGCTATTTCAAATCCTGAAAGAGGATGCCGTGAAAGTGCTGCACTCAATATGCCAGCAGATTTGGAAAACTCAGCAGTGGTCACAGGACTGGAAAAGGTCAGTCTTTATTCCAATCACAAAGAAAGGCAATACCAAAGAATGCTCAAACTACCGCACAATTGCACTCATCTCACACGCTAGTAAAGTCATGCTCAAAATTCTCCAAGCCAGGCTTCAGCAATATGTGAACCGTGAACTCCCAGATGTTCAAGCAGGTTTTCGAAAAGGCAGAGGCACCAGAGATCAAATTGCCAACATCGGCTGGATCATGGAGAAAGCAAGAGAGTTCCAGAAGAGCATCTATTTCTGCTTCATTGACTATGCCAAAGCCTTTGACTGTGTGGATCACAATCAACTGTGGAACATTCTGAAAGAGATGGGAATACCAGACCACCTGACCTGCCTCTTGAGAAACCTGTATGCAGGTCAGGAAGCAACAGTCAGAACTGGACATGGAACAACAGACTGGTTCCAAATAGGAAAAGGAGTGCGTCAAGGCTGTATATTGTCACCTTGCTTATTTAACTTATATGCAGAGTACATCATGAGGAACGCTGGGCTGGAAGAAGCACAAGCTGGAATCAAGATTGCCAGGAGAAATATCAATAACCTCAGATATGCAGATGACACCACCCTTATGGCAGAAAGTGAAGAGGAACTCAAAAGCCTCTTGATGAAAGTGAAAGAGGAGAGTGAAAAGGTTGGCTTGAAGCTCAACATTCAGAAAACAAAGATCATGGCATCCGGTCCCATCACTTCATGGGAAATAGATGGAAAAACAGTGGAAACAGTGTCAGACTTTATTTTTTGGGGCTCCAAAATCACTGCGGATGCTGATTGCAGCCATGAAATTAAAAGACGCTTACTCCTTGGAAGGAAAGTTATGACCAACCTTGATAATATATTAAAAAGCAGAGACATTACTTTGCCAACAAAGGTCCATCTAGTCAAGGCAATGGTTTTTCCCATGGTCATGTATGGATGTGAGAGTTGGACTGTAAAGAAAGCTGATCGCCGAAGAATTTATGCTTTTGAACTGTGGTTTTGGAGAAGACTCTTGAGAGTCCCTTGGACTGCAAGGAGATCCAACCAGTCCATTCTAAAGGAGATCAGTCCTGGGTGTTCATTGGAAGGACTGATGCTAATGCTGAAACTGCAATACTTTGGCCACCTCATGCGACGAGTTGACTCACTGGAAAAAACTCTGAGGCTGGGAAAAGTTGGGGGTGGGAGGAGAAGGGGACGACTGAGAATGAGATGGCTGGATGACATCACTGACTCTGTGGACATGAGTTTGAGTGAACTCCGGGAGTTGGTGATGGACAGGGAGGCCTGGCGTGCTGTGATTCATGGTGTCGCGGAGAGTCGGACACGACTGAGTGACTGAACTGAACTGAACTTCCCCATGCAGTGGAAGTCACAGAGTAATTCTGTTTGTTTTAGCCTGGGGTCAATATGTATCACTCCAACTGAAGCTATTTAACCTCAACATTCAAAAAACTAACATCATGGTATCCAGTACCATCACTTTATGGCATTTATATGGATAAACAATGGAAACAGTGACATACTTTATTTTCTTGGACTCCAAAATCACTGAGGATGTTGACTGCAACCATAAAATTAAAAGATGCTTGCTCGGGGGCGGTCCTAAATGGCGGAGGAATAGGACAGCGAGGCCACTTTCTCCCCCACAAATTCATTAAAAGTACATTTGAACGCTGAGTAAATTCCACAAAACTACTTCTGAATGTTGGTAGAGGACTTCAGTTCAGTTCGGTTCAGTCGCTCAGTCCGACTCTCTGCGACCCCATGAATCACAGCACGCCAGGCCTCCCTGTCCATCACCAACTCCCGGAGTTCACTCAAACTCATATCCACAGAGTCGGTGATGCCATCCAGCCATCTCATTCTCCGTCGTCCCCTTCTCCTCCCGCCCCAACGTTTCCCAGCCTCAGAGTCTTTTCCAGTGCGTCAACTCGTCGCATGAGGTGACCAAAGTATTGCAGTTTCAGCATTAGCATCAGTCCCTCCAATGAACACCTAGGATTGATTTCCTTTAGAATGGACTGGTTGGATCTCCTTGCAGTCCAAGGGACTCTCAAGAGTCTTCTCCAGCACCACAGTTCAAAAGCATCGATTCTTCGGCGATCAGCTTTCTTCATAGTCCAACTCTCATATCCATACACGACCACGGGAAAAACCATAACCTTGACTAGACAGACCTTGGTTGGCAAAGTAATGTCTCTGCTTTTTAATATATTATCAAGGTTGGTCATAACTTTCCTTCCAAGGAGTAAGCGTCTTTTAATTTCATGGCTGCAATCAGCATCCGCAGTGATTTTGGAGCCCCAAAAAATAAAGTCTGACACTGTTTCCACTGTTTTTCCATCTATTTCCCATGACGTGATGGGACCAGATGCCATGATCTTTGTTTTCTGAATGTTGAGCTTCAAGCCAACCTTTTCACTCTCCTCTTTCACTTTCATCAAGAGGCTTTTGAGTTCCTCTTCACTTTCTGCCATAAGGGTGGTGTCATCTGCATATCTGAGGTTATTGATATTTCTCCTGGCAATCTTGATTCCAGCTTGTGCTTCTTCCAGCCCAGCGTTCCTCATGATGTAATCTGCATATAAGTTAAATAAGCAAGGTGACAATATACAACCTTGACGTACACCTTTTCCTATTTGGAACCAGTCTGTTGTTCCATGTCCAGTTCTAACTGTTGCTTCCTGACCTGCATACAGGTTTCTCAAGAGGCAGGTCAGGTGGTCTGGGATTCCCATCTGTTTCAGAATGTTCCACTCTTTATTGTGACCCCACGTCCAACAGGCGGTGGCTGCGTGGGCGCAAGAGGGCCGAGAGGAGCTACTCTGCGTTCAAGGTCAGGAGGGGCGGCCTTGAGGAGATACCCCTCGTCCAAGGTAAGGTCCAGCGGCTGCACTTTGCTGGAGTGGCTGTGAAGGGATTTTCCACGCCCAAGGTAAGAGAAACCCAAATAAGATGGTAGGTATTGCGAGGGGACATCAGAGGGCATACAAACTGAAATCATAATCACAGGAAACTAACCGATCTGATCACATGGACCACAGACGAATGTGGTCCACTGGAGAAGGGAATGGCAAACCACTTCAGTATACTTGCCTTGAGAACCCCATGAACAGTAACAAAAGAGGATGTCAGGCACCCAGAAAAGCAGCCCATTGTCTTCAAAAGGAGGTAGGAAAAAATATAAAAGATAAAAAGAGAGACAAAAGTGGTAGGGACAGAGATCCATCCTGGGTAGGGAGTCTTAAAAATTAGAGAAGTTTTCAAACACCAGGAAACAGTCTCACTGGTGAGTCTGTGGTTAGCCTTGGAACGTCAGAAGGCAACATAACTGGGAGGAAAAGTAAATAAATGATTAACACCCACAGATTGTGTGCCCAATGGTAACTCCCAGTGGTGAAGCAGCGCAGACACCCGCATTTGCAACTAGCAAGTGGGGTCTGGGCAGGGAGGCAGGGGCTGCAAGCTTAGAGTAAGGACTGGGCCTGAATGCCCCAAGGGCAATCTGAGGGAGCTAACTTGATGTAGCAAAGCGGACTGTGGGATAGCTACCCCGCAAAGGTGAAAAGCCCTAACCTAGACACCGCCACATCCGCTCACAGAACAAAGGACTAAATAGAGCTAGCCAGCTGCGGACGGCCCATCCCCCACCGAGACAGGCAGGGGAGTGCAACCAGAGCTGGAAGGGGGCAATCGCGGCCCCAGAGAGGCATTATCTACCAAACTGAAAGCAGGCTTCGTTGCTCACCAAGACTTCTAGGGATTCTGGGTGGTTGACATCCGCCTGAGAAAGTGTGCTGGTTGTACACACAAAAAACTGAACGGCAGGGACCTGGGAGGCGAAAAGTCGCAGTGACTGCGCTCACTAAACACCTGGTAACCTGAACTGCTCAGACCGGGGAAGGGCACAAAATGCAGGCCCAACCAAGTTTGCACCTTTGTGGAGTACCCGAGTACCTGACTCTGAGCGGCTTTGACCAGGGAAGTTCACTCAACACAGGGCCCGCCTCAGACAGTTCCTGGCAGAGCAACATAGAGCAGGGCAGTATAGACAGGGAAAGCACAGACGCCGTTAGTGGAGGCAAACCCAGTGTGGCTGAGACACTGTGACAACTCCCCACAGATGCCAATGATATTTGTTTGCAGCGTTCCTCCCTCCCCACAGCACGACTGAACAAGCGAGTCTAAAAAAGTGTCCACCACCACCCCCTTGTGTCATGGCGGATATTAGACACTGAAGAGACCAGCAAACAGAAGAAGCTAAAACAGAGGAAACCGCCTTGGAAGTGACAGATGGAGAAGTCTTGAGGTAGCTGCAAGAATAAGACCGAAAACCAAAGCAAGAGGCTTAAGTCCAAATCCTGAGAACACCAGAGAACTCCTGACACCAAGGAACATTAATCGATAGGAGCTCATCAAACGCCTCCATACCTACACTGAAACCAAGCACCACCCAAGGGCAAGAAGTTCCAGAGCAAGACACACCACGCAAATTCTCCAGCAACACAGGAAAATAGCCCTGAGCTTCAATATACAGGCTGCTCAAAGACACTCAAAACCCACTGACATCTCATAACTCATTATGGGACACTTCATTGCACTCCAGAGAGAAGAAATCCAGCTCCACCCACCAGAACACCGACACAAGCTTCCCTAACCAGGAATCCTTGACAAGCCAACCATCCAACCCCACCCACAGCGATACTCCACAATGAAGAGAACTCCACAATCTACAAGAATATGGAAAGACCACCACAAACACAGAATATAAGGAAGATGAAGAGGCAGAGAAATACCCAGAAGGTAAAGGAACAGGATAAATGCCCACCAAACCAAACAAAAGAGGAAGAGATAGGGAATCTACCTGATAAAGAATTCCGACTAATGATAGTGAAAATGATCCAGAATCTTGAAAACAAAATGGAATTACAGATAAATAGCTTGGAGACAAGGATCGAGAAGATGCAAGAAAGGTTTAACAAGGGCCTAGAAGAAATAAAAAAGAGTCAATATATAATGAATAATGCAATAAATGAGATAAAAAACACTCTGGAGGGTACCAACAGTAGAATAATGAAGGCAGAGGATAGGATAAGTGAGATAGAAGATAGAAATAAATGAAACAGAGAGGAAAAAAGAAAAATGAATTAAAAGAAATGAGGACAACCTCAGAGACCTCTGGGACAATGTTAAATGCCCCAACATTCGAATCATAGGAGTACCAGAAGAAGGAGAAAAAAAGAAAGACCATGAGAGAATACTTGAGATAATAGTTGAAAACTTCCCTAAAATGGGGAAGGAAATCATCACTCAAGTCCAGGAAACCCAGAGACTCCCAAACAGGATAAGCCCAAGGCAAAATACTCCAAGACACATATTAATCAAATTAACAAAGATCAAACACAAGGAACAAATATTAAAAGCAGCAAGGGAAAAGCAACAAATAAAACACAAGGGGATTCCCATAAGGATAATAGCTGATCTTTCAATAGAAGCTCTTCAGGCCAGGAGAGAATGGCAGGGCATACTTAAAGTGATGAAAGAAAATAACCTACAGCCCAGATTACTGCATCCAGCAAGGATCTCATTGAAATATGAAGGAGAAATCAATAGATTTACAGGCAAGCAAAAGCTGAGAGAATTCAGCATCACCAAACCAGCTCTCCAACAAATACTAAAGGATCTTCTCTAGACAGGAAACACAGAAAGGGTGTATAAACTCGAACCCAAAACAATAAAGAAAATGGCAATGGGATCATACTTATCAATAATTACCTTAAATGTAAATGGGTTGAATGCCCCAAGCAAAAGACAAAGACTGGCTGGATGGATAAAAAAACAAGACCCCCATATTTGTTGTCTACAAGAGACCCACCTCAAAACGAGGGACACATACAGACTGAAAGTGAAGGGATGGAAAAAGATATTCCATGCAAACAGAGACCAAAAGAAAGCAGGAGTAGCAATACTCACATCAGATAAAATAGACTTTAAAACAAAGGCTGTGAAAAGAGACAAAGAAGGACAATACATAATGATCAAAGGATCAATCCAAGAAGAAGATATAATAATTATAAATATATATGCACCCAACATAGAAGCACTGCAATATGTAATACAATTAATAACAAGTATGAAAGGGGAAATTAACAATAACAAAATAACAGTGGGAGACTTTAATACCCCACTCACACCTATGGATAGATAACTAAACAGAAAATTAACAAGGAAACACAAACTTTAAGTGAAACAATAGATCAGTTAGACCTAATTGATATCTATAGAACATTTCACCCAAAAACAATGAATTTCAACTTTTTCTCAAGCGTACATGGAACTTTCTCCAGGATAGATCACATCCTGGGCCATAAATCTAGCCTTGGTAAATTCACAAAAAATGAAATCGTTCCAAGCATCTTTTCTGACACAATGCAGTAAGATTAGATCTCAATTACAGGAGAAAAACTATTAAAAATTCCAACATATGGAGGCTGAATAACACGCTGCTGAATAACCAAAAAATCGTAGAAGAAATCAAAAAAGAAATCAAAATATGCATAGAAACGAATGAAAATGTAAACACAACAACCCAAAACCTCTGGGACTCTGTAAAATCAGTGCTAAGGTGAAGGTTCATAGCAATATAGGCATACCTCAAGAAACAAGAAAAATGTCAGCTAAATAACCTAACTCTACACCTAAAGAAACTAGAAAAGGAAGAACTGAAGAACCCCAGGGTTAGTAGAAGGAAAGAAATCTTAAAAATTAGGGCAGAAATAAATGCAAAGAAACAAAGTTGACCATAGCAAAAATCAACAAAGCCAAAAGCTGGTTCTTTCAGAGGGTAAATAAAGTTGATAAACCACTAGCCAGACTCATCAAGAAACAAAAGGAGAAAAACCAAATCAATAAAATTAGAAATGAAAATGGAGGGATCACAACCGACAACACAGAAATACAAAGATTATTGGAGAATACTATCAGCAGTTATATGGCAATAAAATGAATAATCTGGAAGAAAAGGACATTTTCCTAGAAAAGTACAACTTTACAAAACTGAACCAGGAAGAAATAGAAAATCTTAACAGACCCATCACAGGCACAGAAATAGAAGCTGTAATCAGAAATCTTCCAGCAAACAAAAGCCCAGGTCCAGATGGCTTCACAGCTGAATTCTACCAAGAATTTAGAGAAGAGCTAACACCTATCCTACTCAAACTCTTCCAGAAAATTGCTGAGGAAGGGAAATTTCCAAACTCATTCTATGAGGCCACCATCACCCTAATACCAAAACCTGACAAAGATGCCACAAAAAAAGAAAACTACAGGTCAATATCACTGACGAATATAGATGCAAAAATCCTTAACAAATTATAGCAATAAGAATCCATCAGCACTTTAAGAAGATCATACATCATGACCAAGTGGGCTTTATCCCAGGAATGCAAGGAATCTTCAATATCTGCAAATCAATCAATGTAATACACCACATTAACAAACTGAAAAATAAAAGCCATTAAAAGCCATATGATTATCTCAATAGATGCAGAGAAAGCCTTTGACTAAATTCAACATCCATTTATGATAAAAACCCTCCAGAAAGTGGGAATAGAAGGAACATACCTCAACATAATAAAAGCTATATATGACAAACCCACAGCAAACATTATCCTCAATGGTGAAAAATTAAAAGCATTTCCCATAGAGTCAGGAACAAGACAAGGGTGCCCACTCTCACCACTACTATTCAACATAGTTTTGGAAGAGTTGGGCACAGCAATCAGAGCAGAAAAAGACATAAAAGGAATCCAAATTGGAAAAGAAGAAGTAAAACTTTCACTGTTTGCAGATGACATGATCCTCTACATAGAAAACCCTAAAGTATCCACCAGAAAATTACTAAAGCTAATCAATGAATATAGTAAAGTTTCAGGATATAAAATCAACACACAGAAATCCCTTGCATTCCTATACACTAATTATGAGAAAATAGAAAGAGAAATTAAGGAAACAATTCCATTCACAACGAAAAGAATAAAATACTTAGGAATATATCTACCTAAAGAAACAAAAGACCTATATATAGAAAACTATAAAACACTGATGAAAGAAATCAAAGAGGACACTAATATATGGAGAAATATACCGTGTTCATGGATTGGAAGAATCAAAATAGTGAAAATAAGTACACTACCCAAAGTAATCTAAAGTATCAATACCATCCCTATCAAGCTACCAATGGTATTTTTCAGAGAGCTAGAACAAATAATTTCACAATTTGTATGGAAATAAAAAAAACCTCGAATAGCCAAAGCAATCTTGAGAAAGAAGAATGGAACTGGAAGAATCAACCTGCCTGACTTCAGGTTCTACTACAAAGCCACAGTCATCAAGACAGTATGGTACTGGCATAAAGACAGAAATATAAATCAATGGAACAAAATAGAAAGCCCAGAGATAAATCCATGCACCTATGGACACCTTATCTTTGACAAAGGATGCAAGAATATAAAATGGAGAAAAGACAGTCTTTTTAACAGGTGGTGCTGGGAAAACTGGTCAGCCACTTGTAAAAGAATGAAACTAGAACACTTTCTAACACCATACACAAAAGTAAACTCAAAATGGATTAAAGATATAAATGTAAGACCAGAAACTATAAAATTCCTAGAGAACATAGGCAAAAGACTCTCCGACATAAATCACAGCAGGATCCTCCATGACCCACCTCCCAGAATATTGGTAATAAAAGCAAAAATAAACAAATGGGACCTAATTAAAATTAAAAGCTTCTGCACAGCAAAGGAAACTATAAGCAAGGAGAAATGACAGAGTTCAGAATGGGAGAAAATAATAACAAATGAAGCAACTGACAAAGAATTAATCTCAAAAATACACAAGCAACTCCTGCATCTCAATTCCAGATAAATAAATGACCCAGTCAAAAAGTGGGCCAAAGAAGTAAACAGACATTTCTTCAAAGAAGACATACAGATGGCTAACAAACACATGAAAAGATGCTCAACATCCCTCATAATCAGAGAAATGCAAATCAAAACCACAAGGAGGTACCATCTAACGCCAATCAGAATGGCTGCTATCCAAAAGTCTACAAACAATAAATGCTGGAGAGGGTGTGGAGAAAAGGGAACCCTCTTACACTGTTGGTGGGAATGCAAGCTAGTACAGCTACTATGGAGAACAGTGTGGAGATTCCTTGAAAAACTGGAAATAGAACTGCCATATGGCCCAGCAATCGCACTCCTGGGCATACACACCGAGGAAACCAGAATTGAAAGAGACACATGTACTCCAATATTCATTGCAGCACTGTTTATAATAGCCAGGACATGGAAGCAACCTAGATGTCCATCTGCAGACGAATGGATAAGAAAGCTGTGGTACATATACACAATGGAGTATTACTCAGATGTTAAAAAGAAGAAATTTGAATCAGTTCTAATGAGGTGGATGAGACTGGAGCCTATTATACAGAGTGAAGTAAGCCAGAAAGAAAAACACCAATACAGTATGCTAACGCATATATATGGAATTTAGAAAGATGATAATGATAACCCTGTATGTGAGACAGCAAAAGAGACCCAGATGTATAGAACAGTCTTTTGGACACTGTGGCAGAGGGAGAGGGTGGGATGATTTGGGAGAATGGCATTGAGACATGTATATTATCATATGTGAAATGAATCGCCAGTCCAGGTTTGATGCATGATACAGAATGCTTGGGGCTGGTGTACTGGGATGAGCCAGATGGATGGGATGGGGAGGGAGGTGGAAGGGGGGTTCAAGATGGGGAACTCATGTACACCCAGGGAGGATTCATATCAATGTATGGCAAAACCAATACAATAATGTAAAGTAATTAGTCTCCAATTAAAATAAATAAATTAAAAATTATAAAAAAGAATACATATTCTGACAGTAGCATTATAGAATTTGAATAAAATATGCATGTGAAAAAAAAGAAACTGCAAAAAAAAAAAAGAAAAAAGAAAAACACCAATACAGTATACTAACATATATATATGGAATTTAGAAAGATGGTAACGATAACCCCGTAAATGAGACAGCAAAAGAGACACAGATGTATAGAACAATCTTTTGGACTCTGTGGGAGAGGGCGAGGGTGGGATGATTTGGGAGAATGGCATTGAGACATGTATATTATCATATGTGAAACGAATCACCAGTCCAGGTTCCATGCATGATACAGGATGCTCTGGGCTGGTGCTGGGATGACCTAGAGGGATGATATGGGGAGGGAGGTGGGAGAGGGGTTCAAGATGGGGAACACATGTACACCCGGGGACGATTCATGTCAATGTATGGCAAAACCAATACAATATTGTAAAGTAATTAGCCTCCAATTAAAATTTTAAATAATGATAAAAAAATTTTAAAGCAAAAATAAATAAATATAAGGTGCTTGCTCCTTGGAATAAAAACCATGAGAAGCCTAGACAACATATGAAAAAGTAGAGACATTACCGACAAGGGTACGTAAAGTCAAAGCTATGGTTTTTCCAGTAGTCATGTGTGGATGTGAGAGCTGGAACATGAAGACAGCAGAGTGTCGAAGAATTGATGCTTTTCAACTGTGGTGTTGGAGAAGACTCTCGAGAGTCCCTTGGACTCCAAGGAGTTCGAATCAGTCAATCCTAAAGGAAATCAATCCTGAAAATTCATTGGAAGGACTGATGTTGAAGCTGAGTTCCAATATTTTGGCTACCTTATGGGAAGAGCTGACTCATTAACAAAGACTGTGATGCTGGGAAAGACTGAAGGCAGGAGGAGAAGGGGATGACAAAGGACGAGATGGTTTCCCTGTACCATCCTTTCTCTATTCTCAGTCCTAGAACATACACCAACTCCCAGACAATCTCTCCAACCTTATCTCGGGCCACTGCCTCATCTAGTGGCAGCTCCTGGAAGACACCATCTTTTTTCCTACTCCAGACACTGCTTGCTGCTCCCTTTACCTGGAATGCCCTTCCCCATACTCTTCACAGGGTCAGCTCCATTATCATCCGTTGGTTTGACCTTGAATGTCCTCTCCAACAAGAGTCCATCCTGGGTCACTCTATATAAGCAGGGCCTCCCTGTCAGTCTCTCTCTCAGCACTGTGCTTGTTTTCTTCTTAGGACTTAGTACTGCTTGCAGTCATTTTACTTTACTGTTTACTTGCTTATTATGCAGGGAGGGGTGCTCCCTACATCTTCCTGGGCAGGCTTTTCTTTCCCTGCTGGCTTGGCTGGTGTCCCTGGGTTCATCAGGGGCAGGCCTTCTGTTGCTATTTCAGACCCAGTAGAGTGGGAGTCTGAACAAGATGGTGTCCTGGGCTCACCAGTTCCCTTAGGCCACACGCTCTGGCTTGGACAGTTCCTTGGCTTCCTAAACATCGATGATCCTGACTATGCCAAAGCTGTGTACACGCGAGGAGGTGAGGGCTCCTGAGACAAGTGGAAGCTTCCTGAGATCAAAAGGCTCAAGGTGTCATGTGGGGAGTGGTCCTGGGCCTGCACACAAATCTGGCCAGGTGGGGACCCACCCTATTTATCACCTGGCTTCCTCTGGGAATCCCTTGGTCCCTACCTGGCTCAGTCTTCTCTGCCTCCTGAAGATCCTAAGGCCCAGATATACATGACTTCTTCTTTCAGTGGATTGGTGAGTGAGCACCACACTTCCCTGCCCTTCCCACTCCCCTTTGGTGCTGTGTGAGAAGTATCTTTGCCTGGCCTGTCTCTCCCTGCCCTGCTCCCACTCAGTCAGTCATCTGATCCACTGGACTACCTGGTCCCCATGTTCCTTTCTGAAGCTCAGCTGCTCAGCTTCCTAGTGTGATGACAGAGAAGGAGGCAGGAGAACTCGTGGCTGGTTGGAGAAGCAGCATTCAGGCAGCTTCTCCTGCTGCATTTGTCTTTTGTCCTGTGTGGATGTCTATTCTGCTGGTTCTGTTTCTCTGTTAGAACTCAGACTATCTCAGAGTTTGCTACCCATAATGGTTGTAGAGGAGCAAAATCTTAAGGATGTGTTTCCTGAGTTGTCTTCTGGATGGAAATGGTTCTCTAATAGAAGCAGTTGGAAAGACACTAATGACTATGTGGTCAGTGGTAAAGAGGACACAGGGAGTTTAGGGCATGAGGTAGCAGTGTTGTTGTTGTTCCGTTGCTAAGTTGAGTTTGGCTCTTTGTGACCCATGGACTGCAGCATGCCAAGCTTCTCCATCCTTCAGTTTCTCCTGGAGTTTGTTCAAATTCATGTCCATTGAATTGGTGATGCTATCCAACCATTTCATTCTCTGCCATCCCCTTCTCCTCCTGTGCTCAATATTTCCCAGCATCAGGGTCTTTTCCAATGAGTCTGTATTTCATGTCAGATACTTGCCTGGAGAATCCCAGGGATGGGGAAGCCTGGTGGGCTTCCGTCTATGGGGTCATACAGAGTCAGACACGACTGAAGTGACTTAGCAGCAGCAGCCAAAGTACAGGAGCTTCAGTATCAGTCTTTCCAATGAATATCCAAGGTTGATTTCCTTTAGGAATGACTGGTTTGATCTCCTTGCAGTCCAAGGGACTCTCAGGAGTCTTCTCCAGCACCACAAATCAAAAGGAACAATTTGTCAGTGTTCAGCCTTGTTTATGGTCCAACTCTCACATCTGTACATGACCGCTGAAAAAACCTTAGCTTTGATTATATGAATCTTTTTTCAACAAAATAATGAAATGAATCGCCAGTCCAAGTTCGATGCATGATACAGGATGCTCGGGGCTGGTGTGCTGGGATGAACCAGAGGGATCGGATGGGGAGGGAGGTGGGAGGGGGATCAGGATGGGGGACACATGTACACTCGGGGCAGATTCATGTCAATGTATGGCAAAACCAATACAATAAGGTAATTAGCCTCCAATTAAAATAAATTTTAAAAAATGCTATATAGTTTTATCATCGTTTTCCATCGAAGGAGCAATTGTCTCAAATTTCATGGCTGCAGTCACCATCCACAGGGATTTTGTGGAAAATAAAATCTGTCACTGCTTCCACTTTTTCTGCTTCTGTTTGCCATGAAATGTTGCAATCAGATGCCATGATCTTAGTATTTTGAACCCTGAGTTTCAAGCCAGCTTTTTCACTCCCTTCTTTCAGTTTTATTAAGAGTTTTTTAAGTTCCTCTTCATTTTCTGCAGATGATTAGATACCATTAGAGTGGTATCATCTGCATATCTGAAGTTCTTGGTATTTCTCCCAGCAATACCAATTTCAGTTTGTGAGTCAATCACCCCAACATTTTGCATGATATATGCTGCATATAAACTCAATAAACAGGGTGACAATATACAGCCTTGACGTACTCCTTTCTCAATTTGGAACCAGTCTGTTGTTTCGTGTTCAATTCTAACTGTTGCTTCTTGACCTGCATCATTCAGGTTTCTCAGGAGGGAGGTAAGGTGGTCTGGTACTCCCATCTCTTGAAGAATTTTCCAAAGTTTGTTGTGATCCACATAGTCAAAGGCTTTAGCATAGTCAATGAAACAGAAGTAGGTGTTTTTATGGAATTCCCTTGCTTTCTCAATGATCAAGCAAATGTTGATAATTTGATCTCTGGTTCCTCTATGTTTTTTTTTTTAACTTTTTTTTAATTGGAGGCTAATTATTTTACAATATTATATTGGTTGGTTTTGCCATACATTGACATGAATCCGCCCCTGGTGTACACGAGTTCCCTCTCCTGAACCCCCCTCCCACCTCCCTCCTTCCTTTATCCTCCCTCTGGGTCATCCCTGCACACCAGTCCTGAGCATCCTGTAACATGCATCGACCCTGAACTGGCGATTCGTTTCACATATGACAACATACATGTTTCAATGCCATTCTCCCAAATCATCCCACCCTCACCCTCTCCCACAAAGTCCCAAAGACTGTTCTATACATCTGTGTCTCTTTTGCTGTCTTGTATATAGGGTTATCATTTGCATCTTCCTAAATTCCATATATATGTGTTAGTATACTGAATTGGTGTTTTTCTTTCTGGCTTACTTCACTCTGTATAATAGGCTCCAGTTTCATCCATCTCATTAGAACTGATTCAAATTCATTCTTTTTAATGGCTGAGTAATACTCCATTTTGTATATGTACCACTGCTTTCTTATCCATTCGTCTGCAGATGGACATCTAGGTTGCTTCCATGTCCTGGCTATTATAAACAGTGCTGCAATGAACATTGGAATACATGTGTCTCTTTCAATTCTGGTTTCCTTGGTGTGTATGCCCAAGAGTGCGATTGCTGGATCATATGGCAGTTCTATTTCCAGTTTTTTGAAAAATCTCCACACTGTTCTCCATAGTGACTGTACTAGTTTGCATTCCCACCAACAGTGTAAGAGGGTTCCCTTTTCTCCACACCCTCTCCAGCATTTATTGCATGTAGACTTTTGGATAGCAGCCATTCTGACTGGTGTGAAATGGTATCTCATTGTGGTTTTGATTTGCATTTCTCTGATTATGAGGGATGTTGAGCATTTTTTCATGTGTTTGTTAGCCATCTTTATGTCTACTTTGGAGAAATGTCTGTTTAGTTCATTGGCCCATTTTTTGATTGGGTCATTTTTTTTTTTTTTCTGGAATTGAGCTGCAGGGGCTGCTTGTATATTTTGGAGATTAATCCTTTATCAGTTGCTTCATTTGCTATTATTTTCTCCCATTCTGAAGGCTGTCTCTTCACCTTGCTTATAGTTTCCTTTGCTGTGCAGAAGCTTTTGATTTTAATTAGGTCCCATTCATTTATTTTTGCTTTTATTTCCAATATTCTGGGAGGTGGGTCTTGGAGGATCCTGCTGTAATTTATGTCGGAGAGTGTTTTGCCTACGTTCTCCTCTAGGAGTTTTATAGAATCTGGTCTTGCATTTAGCTCTCTAATCCATTTTGAGTTTATTTTGGTGTATGGTGTTAGGAAGTGTTCTAGTCTCATTCTTTTACAAGTGGCTGACCAGTTTTCCCAGCACCACTTGTTAAAGAGACTGTCTTTTCTCCATTGTATATTCTTGCCTCCTTTGTCAAAGATAAGGTGTCCATAGGTGCGTGGATTTATCTCTGGGCTTTCTATTTTGTTCCATTGATCTGTATTTCTGTCTTTATGCCAGTACCATACTGTCTTGATGACTGTGGCTTTGTAGTTGAGCCTGAAGTCCGGCAGGTTGATTCCCCCACTTCCATTTTTCTTCTTCAAGATTGCTTTGGCTATTCGAGGTTTTTTGTATTTCCATACAAATTGTGAGATTATTTGTTCTAGTTCTGTGAAAAATATCGTTGGTAGCTTGATAGGGATTGCATTGAATGTATAAATTACTTTGGGTAGTATACTCATTTTGACAAATTTTTTCTTCCGATCCATGAACACAGTATACTTCTCCATCTATTAGTGTCCTCTTTGATTACTTTCACTAGTGTTTTGTAGTTTTCTATGTACAAGTCTTTTGTTTCCTTAGGTAGATATATTCCTAAGTATTTAATTCTTTTCGTTGCAACAGTGAATGGAACAGTTTCCTTAATTTCTCTTTCTATTTTCTCATTATTAGTGTATAGGAATGCAAGGGATTTCTGTGTGTTGATTTTATATCCTGCAACTTTACTGTATTCATTGATTAGCTCTAGTAGTTTTCTGGTAGAGTCTTTAGGGATTTCTGTGTAGAGGATCATGTCATCAGCGAACAGTGAAAGTTTTACTTCTTTTCCAATTTGTATTCCTTTTATGTCTTTTTTTGCTCTGATTGCTGTGGCCAAAACTTCCAGAACTATGTTGAATAGTAGTGGTGAGAGTGGGCACCCTTGACTTGTTCCTGACATTAGGGGAAATGCTTTCAGTTTTTCACCATTGAGGATAATGTTTGCTGTGGGTTTGTCATATATAGCTTTTATTATGTTGAGATATGTCCCTTCTATTCCCACTTTCTGGAGGGTTTTTATCATAAATGGATGTTGAGTCCTTGTTGAAACCCGCTGCGTCAGGCGGGCACTTGGACCCCAGCTAGCTGGAAATAAACCTCTCTGTGTGTCTTGCATTATCGTGAGTGTCCTCTGTTCCTTTGAGGGAAGGGCGACTCCGGACTCTAACATTTGGGGGCTCGTCCGGGATCCCAAGACCCCTCCTCAAAGAGACAGACAACCTCCGATACCGAGGTTTGCACAAAAGCCACGGCAGGAGGTTTGGCCACCTCCTAGAGGGGAGGACTGAAACAGGTCCTCGACCGGAGGGACTGAAACAGGTCTCTGCCTGGCCCTAGAGGGGAAGACTGAAACAGGTCTTCGACCGGAGGGACTGAAACAGGTCTGCCCGGTCCTAGAGGGGAAGACTGAAACAGGTCCCTAGAGGGGAGGACTGAAAGAGGTCTCTGCCTGGCCCTAGAGGGGAGGACTGAAAGAGGTCTCTGCCTGGCCCTAGAGGGGAGGACTGAAACAGGTCTCTGCCTGGCCCTAGAGTGGAGGACTGAAACAGGTCTCTGCCTGGCCCTAGAGGGGAGGACTGAAACAGGTCCTCGACCGGAGAGACTGAAACAGGTCTCTGCCCGGTCCCAATTGAGAATTCTCGTGGAAGGGAAGAAGCCGGTTACGACCCTGGAGGCTCCATTACTGGAAGTCGTGGGAGACGTCCCCAACGAAGGGGTGCCTGAACGACGTCCACAGTGGAAGCCGTTTGGACCCCTAGGTAAGGGTCCTGAGTATTGTGTGAATGAGACGGCGCCTGTGAATGTGCTGTGGTGGACTGGCCAGTGGGTGTTGAAAAGCTCGGTTCGAATTTGTGTGTCCGCTAGAACTGTATCCCTTGTCTTTTTCTGGCTCTGCAAGGTCTGTTCAGGGGCAAATTGATCGCCGTAGCCGGCATAAGGCCAAGGCCCAGCATTCGCGCTGGAAGGCAGCTGGCTCTGCAAGGTCTGTTCAGGGGCGAATTGATCGCCATAGCCGGCATAAGGCCGAGGCCCAGCATTTGCACTGGAAGGCAGCTGGCTCTGCGGGAGAGAGGAGGTCTCTCCTGATCCGGAATCTGGTGGGCAGTGGACGCCCTTCGGTAAGGTTACTTTAAACTGCAGGAAGCCTCAGAGGTCTCAGAGACCTAGTAGTGTGTTTTCGGCCGACGTTTGTCCTCCGTTTGTCATGTTATCGTGTGTGCCGGCATTGTCTCTGTCTCTCTCCTGTGTCTGTTCTCTGCCGTAATCTATTCTGTGGTCATGGGTCAAGGAAGCTCTACCCCGCTCTCCCTTATGATGGATCATTTGTCTGACTTTAAATCTAGGGTGGGAGACTTGTCTCTGCTAGTGAAGAGGAATAAGCTGGTGACGCTCTGCTCCTCGGAGTGGCCCACTTTTAATGTCAGGTGGCCGAAGGAGGGAACCTTCAGCCTGCCCACCATCCAGCTGTTGGGGGAAGGTTCTCACTCCCGGCCCTTCTGGCCACCCGGACCAGATGCCCTATATCCTGGTCTGGCAATATCTGGCGGAAAACCCACCAGCATGGATAAAGCCTTTTGTTTCTATCCTTTTCACCTATAATCCCACCTGGGATAACTGTCAGTAGCTGTTACAGGTGCTCTTCACCACAGAAGAATGGGAGCGGATTCTATCGGAAGCTCGGAAACATGTCCCTGGTCTGGACGGGAGGCCCACCATGCAGCCAAACCTAATTGATGAGGGACTTCCATTGACCCGGCCCCAGCAGGACTTTGAGCGCGCAGAAGGTAGGGAGCATCTCTGAGTGTACTGCCAGATTCTTATGGCAGGCCTCCAAGCAGCTGCCCGGAGACCAAATCAAATAATTCTAAATTAATAAATCAAGAGGCTTTTGAGTTCCTCTTCACTTTCTGCCATAAGGGTAGTGTCATCTGCATATCTGAGGTTATTGATATTTCTCCCAGCAATCTTGATTCCAGCTTGTGCTTCTTCCAGCCCAGCGTTCCTCATGATGTACTCTGCATATAAGTTAAATAAGCAAGGTGACAATATACAACCTTGACGTACACATTTTCCTATTTGGAACCAGTCTGTTGTTCCATGTCCAGTGCTAACTGTTGCTTCCTGACCTGCATACAGGTTTCTCAAGAGGCAGGTCAGGTGGTCTGGTATGCCCATCTCTTCCAGAATTTTCCACAGTTTGTTGTGATCCACACAGTCAAAGGCTTTGGCATAGTCAATGAAGCAGAAATAGATGCTCTTCTGGAACTCTCTTGCTTTCTCCATGATCCAGCGGATGTTGGCAATTTGATCTCTGGTGCCTCTGCCTTTTCTAAAACCTGCTTGAACATCTGGAAGTTCACGGTTTACACATTGCTAAAGCCTGGTTGGAGAATTTTGAGCATGACTTTGCTAGCGTGTGAGATGAGGGCAATTGTCCGGTAGTTTGAGCATTCTTTGGCATTGCCTGTCTTTGGGATTGGAATGAAGACTGACCTCTTCCAGTCCTGTGGCCACTGCTGAGTTTTCCAAATCTGCTGGCATGTTGAGTGCAGCACTTTCACAGCATCATATTTCAAGACTTGAAATAGCTCAACTGGAATTCCATCACCTCCACTAGCTTTGTTTGTAGTGATGCTTTCTAAGGCCCACTTGACTTCCCATTCCAAGATGTCTGGCTCTAGGTCAGTGGTCACGTTATCGTGACTATCTTGGTCATGAAGATCTTTTTTGTACAGTTCTTCTGTGTATTCCTGCCACCTCTTCTTAATATCTTCTGCTTCTGTTAGGTCCATACCATTTCTGTCCTTTATCGAGCCCATCTTTGCATGAAATGTCCCCTTGGAATCTCTAAGTTTCTTGAAGAGGTCTCTTGTTTTTCCTATTCTGTTGTTTTCCTCTATTTCTTTGCATTGATCACTGAGGAAGTCTTTCTTATCTCTCCTTGCTATTCTTTGGAACTCTGCACTCAGGTGCTTATATCGTTCCTTTTCTCCTTTGCTTTTCGCCTCTCTTCTTTTCACAGCTATTTGTAAGGCCTCCTCAGACAGCCATTTCGCTCTTTTGCATTTCTTTTCCATGGGGATGGTCTTGGTCCCTGTCTCCTGTACAATGTCACGAACCTCCGCCCAGAGTTCATCAGGCACTCTATCAATCAGATCTAGTCCCTTAAATCTATTTCTCACTTCCACTGTATAATCATAAGGGATTTGATTGAGGTCATATCTGAAAGGTCTAGTGGTTTTCCCTACTTTCTTCAATTTAAGTCTGAACTTCGCAATAAGGAGTTCATGATCTGAGCCACAGTCAGCTCCTGGTCTTGTTTTCGCTAACTGTATACAGCTTCTCCATCTTTGGTTACAAAGAATATAATCAATCTGATTTCGGTGTTGACCATCTGGTGATGTCCATGTGTAGAGTCTTCTCTTGTGTTGTTGGAAGAGGGTGTTTGCTATGACCAGTGCATTCTCTTGGCAAAACTCTATTAGCCTTTGCCCTGCTTCATTCCGTGCTCCAAGGCCAAATTTGCCAGTTACTCCAGGTGTTTCTTGAATTCCTACTTTTGCATTCCAGTCCCCTATAATGAAAAGGACATCTTTTTTGGGTGTTCGTTCTAAAAGGTCTTGTAGGTCTTCATAGAACCGTTCAACTTCGGCTTCTTCAGCATTACTGGTTTGGGCATAGGCCTGGATTACTGTAATATTGAATGGTTTGCCTTGGAAACGAACAGAAATCATCCTGTCATTTTTAAGATTGCATGCAAGTACTGCATTTCGGACTCTTTTGTTGACCATGATGGCTACTCCATTTCTTCTAAGGGATTCCTGTCCACAGTAGTAGATATAATGGTCATCCGAGTTAAATTCACCCATTCCAGTCCATTTTAATTCACTGATTCCTAGAATGTCGACGTTCACTCTTGCCATCTCCTGTTTGACCACTTCCAATTTGCCTTGATTCATGGACCTAACATTCCAGGTTCCTATGCAATATTGCTCTTTATAGCACCGGACCTTGCTTCTATCACTGGTCACATCCACAATTGGGTATGGGTTTTGCTTTTGCTCCATCCCTTTATTCCTTCTATAGTTATTTCTCCACTGAGCTCTAGTAGCATACTGGGCACCTACTGACCTGGGGAATTCCTCATTCAGTATCCTATCATTTTGCCCTTTGTTACTGTTCATGGGGTTCTCAAGGCAAGTATACTGAAGTGGTTTGCCTTGATAATATATTAAAAAGCAGAGACATTACTTTGCCAACCAAGGTCCGTCTAGTCAAGGCTATGGTTTTTTCTGTGGTCATGTATGGATGTGAGAGTTGGACTGTGAAGAAAATGATCACCGAAGAATTGATGCTTTTGAACTGTGGTGTTGGAGAAGACTCTTGAGAGTCCCTTGTACTGCAAGGAGATCCAACCAGTCCATTCTAAGGGAGATCGATCCTGGGTGTTCATTGGAAGGACTGATGCTGAAGCTGAAACTGCAATACTTTGGCCACCTCATGCGACGAGTTGACTCACTGGAAAAGACTCTGATGCTGGGAAAGTTTGGGGGCGGGAGGAGAAGGGGATTACCGAGAATGAGATGGCTGGATGGCATCACTGACTCTGTGGACATAAGTTTGAGTGAACTCCTGGAGTTGGTGATGGACAGGGAGGCCTGGCGTGCTGTTATTCATGGGGTCACGGAGAGTTGGACACGACTGAGCGACTGAACTGAACTGAACTGAACTGAACTGAATGTGGTGTATTACGTCGATTGATTTGCGGATATTGAAGAATCCTTGCATTCCTGGGATAAAGTCCACTTGGTCATGATGTATGATCTTCTTAATGTGTTGCTGGATTCTGATTGCTAGAATCTTGTTAAGGATTTTTGCATCTATGTTCATCAGTGATATTGGCCTGTAGTTTTCTTTTTTTGTGGGGTCTTTACCAGGTTTGGGGATTAGGGTGATGGTGGCCTCACAGAATGAGTTTGGAAGTTTCCCTTCCTCAGCAATTTTCTGGAAGAGTTTGAGTAGAATAGATGTTAGCTCTTCTCTAAATTTTTGGTAGAATTCAGCTGTGAAGCCGTCTGGACCTGGGCTTTTGTTTGCTGGAAGATTTCTGATTACAGACTCTAGTTCCGTGCTTGTGATGGGTCTGTTCAGATTTTCGATTTCTTCCTGGTAAAGTTTTGGAAAGGTGTACTTTTCTAGGAATTTGTCCATTTCTTCCAGATTATTCATTTTATTGCCATATAATTGCTGATAGTATTCTCTAATAATCCTTTGTATTTCTGTGTTGTTGGTTGTGATCTCTCCATTTTCATTTCTAATTTATTGATTTGCTTCTTCTCCCTTTGTTTCTTGATGAGTCTGGCTAGTGGTTTGTCAATTTTATTTACCTTCTCAAAGAACCAGCTTTTGGCTTTGTTGATTTTTGCTATGGTCTCCTTTGTTTCTTTTGCATTTATCTCTGCCCTAATTTTTATGATTTCTTTCCTTCTACTGACCCTGGGGGTCTTCATTTCTTCCTTTTCTAGTTGCTTTAGATGTAGAGTTAGGTTATTTAGTTTACTTTTTTCTTGTTTCTTGAGGTGTGCCTGTATTGCTATGAACTTCCCCCTTAGCACTGCTTTTACAGTGTCCCAGAGGTTTTGGGTTGTCGTGTTTTCATTTTCATTCATTTCTATGCATATTTTGATTTCTCTTTTGATTTCTCCTATGATTTGTTCATTGTTCAGCAGCGTGTTGTTCAGCCTCCATATGTTGGCATTTTTAATAGTTTTTCTCCTATAATTGAGATCTAATCTTACTGCGTTGTGGTCAGAAAAGATGCTTGAAATAATTTCAATTTTTTTGAATTTACCAAGGGTAGATTTATGGCCCAGGATGTGCTCTATCTTGGAAAATGTTCCGTGTGCACTTGATAAAAAGGTGAAATTCACTGTTTTGGGGTGGAATGTCCTATAGAGATCTATTAGGTCTAACTGGTCTATTGTATCATTTAAAGTTTGTGTTTCCTTGTTAATTTTCTGTTTAGTTGATCTATCCATATATGTAAGTGGTGTATTAAAATCTCCTACTCTTATTGCGAAATTCTAGGAATCAGTGAATTAAAATGGACTGGAATGGGTGGATTTAACTCAGATGACCATTATATCTACTACTGTGGACAGGAATCCCTTAGAAGAAATGGAGTAGCCATCATGGTCAACAAAAGAGTCCGAAATGCAGTACTTCGATGCAATCTTAAAAATGACAGAATGATTTCTGTTTGTTTCCAAGGCAAACCATTCAATATTACAGTAATCCAGGCCTATGCCCCAACCAGTAACGCTGAAGAAGCCGAAGTTGAACGGTTCTATGAAGACCTACAAGACCTTTTAGAACGAACACCCAAAAAAGATGTCCTTTTCATTATAGGGGACTGGAATGCAAAGGTAGGAAGTCAAGAAACACCTGGAGTAACTGGCAAATTTGGCCTTGGAGCACGGAATGAAGCAGGGCAAAGGCTAATAGAGTTTTGCCAAGAGAATGCACTGGTCATAGCAAACACCCTCTTCCAACAACACAAGAGAAGACTCTACACATAGACATCACCAGAGGGTCAACACCAAAATCAGATTGATTATATTCTTTGCAACCAAAGATGGAGAAGCTGTATACAGTTAGCGAAAACAAGACCAGGAGCTGACTGTGGCTCAGATCATGAACTCCTTATTGCGAAGTTCAGACTTAAATTGAAGAAAGTAGGGAAAACCACTAGACCATTCAGATATGACCTCAATCAAATCCCTTATGATTATACAGTGGAAGTGAGAAATAGATTTAAGGGACTAGATCTGATTGATAGAGTGCCTGATGAACTCTGGGCGGAGGTTCGTGACATTGTACAGGAGACAGGGACCAAGACCATCCCCATGGAAAAGAAATGCAAAAGAGCGAAATGGCTGTCTGAGGAGTCCTTACAAATAGCTCTGAAAAGAAGAGAAGCAAAAAGCAAAGGAGAAAAGGAAAGATATAAGCATCTGAATGCAGAGTTCCAAAGAATAGCAAGGAGAGATAAGAAAGCCTTCCTCAGTGATCAATGCAAAAAAATAGAGGAAAACAACAGAATAGGAAAAACAAGAGACCTCTTCAAGAAACTTAGAGATTCCAAGGGGACATTTCATGCAAAGATGGGCTCGATAAAGGACAGAAATGGTATGGACCTAACAGAAGCAGAAGATATTAAGAAGAGGTGGCAAGAATACACAGAAGAACTGTACAAAAAAGATCTTCATGACCAAGATAGTCACGATAACGTGATCACTGACCTAGAGCCAGACATCTTGGAATGTGAAGTCAAGTGGGCCTTAGAAAGCATCACTACAAACAAAGCTAGTGGAGGTGATGGAATTCCAGTTGAGCTATTTCAAGTCCTGAAAGATGATGCTGTGAAAGTGCTGCACTCAACATGCCAGCAGATTTGGAAAACTCAGCAGTGGCCACAGGACTGGAAGAGGTCAGTCTTCATTCCAATCCCAAAGACAGGCAATGCCAAAGAATGCTCAAACTACCGCACAATTGCACTCATCTCACACGCTAGTAAAGTCATGCTCAAAATTCTCCAAGCCAGGCTTCAGCAGTATGTAAACCATGAACTCCCAGATGTTCAAGCAGGTTTTAGAAAAGGCAGAGGCACCAGAGATCAAATTGCCAACATCCGCTGGATCATGGAGAAAGCAAGAGAGTTTCAGAAAAACATCTATTTCTGCTTCATTGACTATGCCAAAGCCTTTGACTGTGTGGATCACAATCAACTGTGGAACATTCTGAAAGAGATGGGAATCCCAGACCACCTGACCTGCCTCTTGAGAAACCTGTATGCAGGTCAGGAAGCAACAGTCAGAACTGGACATGGAACAACAGACTGGTTCCAAATAGGAAAAGGTGTACGTCAAGGTTGTATATTGTCACCATGCTTATTTAACTTATATGCAGAGTACATCATGAGGAACGCTGGGCTGGAAGAAGCACTAGCCGGAATCTAGATTTCTGGGAGAAATATCAATAACCTCAGATATGCAGATGACACTACCCTTATGGCAGAAAGTGAAAAGGAAAAGCCTACTTTCTTCATCAAAAGCCTCTTGATGAAAGTGAAAGAGGAGAATGAAAAGGTTGGCTTGAAGCTCAACATTCAGAAAACAAAGATCATGGCATCTGGTCCCATCACTTCATGGGAAATAGATGGAAAAACAGTGGAAACAGTGTCAGACTTTATTTTTTTGGGCTCCAAAATCACTGCAGATGCTGATTGCAGCCATGAAATTAAAAGACGCTTGCTCTTTGGAAGGAAAGTTATGACCAACCTTGATAGTATATTAAAAAGCAGAGACATTACTTTGCCAACCAAGGTCTGTCTAGTCAAGGCAATGGTTTTTCCCATGGTCATGTATGGATGTGAGAGTTGGACTGTGAAGAAAGCTGATAGCCGAAGAATCGATGCTTTTGAACTGTGGTGTTGGAGAAGATTCTTGAGAGTCCCTTATACTGCAAGGAGATCCAACCAGTCCATTCTAAAGGAGATCAATCCTGGATGTTCATTGGAGGGACTGATGCTAAAGCTGAAACTGCAATACTTTGGCCACCTCATGCGACGAGTTGACTCACTGGAAAATACTCTGATGCTGGGAAAGGTTGGGGCGGGAGGAGAAGGGGACGACGGAGAATGAGATGGCTGGATGGCATCACCGACTCTGTGGACATGAGTTTGAGTGAACTCCGGGAGTTGGTGATGGACAGGGAGGCCTGGCGTGCTATGATTCATGGGGTCGCGGAGAGTCAGACACGACTGAGCGACTGAACTGAACTTAACTGAACTATTATTGCTTTGTTGTTAATTTCCCCTTTCATACTTGTTAGTAATTGTCTTACATATTGCGGTGCTCCTATGTTGGGTGCATAGATATTTATAATTGTTATATTTTCTTCTTGGATTGATTCTTTGATCATTATGTAGTTTCCTTCTTTGTCTCTTTTCACAGCCTTTGTTTTAAAGTCTATTTCATCTGATATGAGTATTGCTACCCCTGCTTTCTTTTGGTCTCTATTTGCATGGAATATCTTTTTCCAGCCTTTCACTTTTAGCCTGTATGTTTCCCTCATTTTGAGGTGTGTCTCTTGTAGACAACATATATGGGGGTCTTGTTTTTGTATCTATTCAGCCAGCCTTTGTCTTTTGGTTGGGGCATTCAACCCATTTATGTTTAAGGTAATTATTGATAAGTATGATCCCGTTGCCATTTTCTTTATTGCTTTGGGTTTGAGTTTATACACCCTTTCTGTGTTTCCTGTCTAGCGAAGATCCTTTAGCATTTGTTGGAGAGCTGGTTTGGTGATGCTGAATTCTCTCAGCTTTTGCTTGTCTGTAAAGTTTTTGATTTCTCCTTCATATTTGAATGAGATACTTTCTGGGTACAGTAATCTGGGCTGTAGGTTATTTTCTTTCATCACTTTAAGTATGTCTTGCCATTCCCTCCTGGCCTGAAGAGTTTCTGTTGAAAGATCAGCTGTTATCCTTATGGGAATCCCCTTGTGTGTTATTTGCTGCTTTTCCCTTGTTGTTTTTAATATTTGTTCTTTGTGTTTGATCTTTGTTAATTTGATTAATATGTATCTTGGAGTATTTCGTCTTGGGTTTATCCTGTTGGGGACTCTCTGGGTTTCTTGGACCTGGGTGATTATTTCTTTCCCCATTTGAGGGAAATTTTCAACTATTTTCTCCTCAAGTATTCTCTCATGGGCTTTCTTTTTGTCTTCTTCTTCTGGGACTCCTATGATTCGAATGTTGGAGCGTTTAACATTGTCCCAGAGGTCTCTAATATTGTCCTCATTTCTTTTAATTCGTTTTTCTTTTTTCCTCTCTGTTTCATTTATTTCTACAATTCTTCTTCCAGCTAGCTTATCCTGTCTTCTGCCTCTGTTATTCTACTGTTTGTTCCCTCCAGAGTGTTTCTGATCTCATCTATTGCATTATTCATTTTATATTGACTCTTTTTTATTTCCTGAAAAAAGTGAAATAGCTGTCTGAGGCCTTACAAATACCTGTGAAAAGAAAAGAAGCAAAAAGCAAAGGAGAAAAGGAAAGATATAAGCATCTGAATGCAGAGTTCCAAAGAATAGCAAGGAGAGATAAGAATGCCTTCCTCAGTGATCAATGCAAAACAATAGAGGAAAAAAACTGAATAGGAAAAACAAGAGACCTCTTGAAGAAAATTAGAGATTCCAAGGGGACATTTCATGCAAAGATGGGCTCGATAAAGGACAGAAATGGTATGGACCTAACAGAAGCAGAAGATATTAAGAAGAGGTGGCAGGAATACACAGAAGAACTGTACAAAAAAGATCTTCACGACCAAGATAGTCACAATAACGTGATCACTGACCTAGAGCCAGATATCTCGCAATGTGAAGTCAAGTGGGCCTTAGAAAGCGTCACTACAAACAAAGTTAGTGGAGGTGATGGAATTCCAGTTGAGCTATTTCAAATCTTGAAAGATGATGCTGTGAAAGTGCTGCACTCAACATGCCAGCAGATTTGGAAAACTCAGCAGTGGCCACAGGACTGGAAGAGGTCAGTCTTCATTCCAATCCCAAAGACAGGCAATGCCAAAGAATGCTCAAACTACCGCACAATTGCACTCATCTCACACGCTAGTAAAGTCATGCTCAAAATTCTCCAAGCCAGGCTTCAGCAGTATGTAAACCGTGAACTCCCAGATGTTCAAGCAGGTTTTAGAAAAGGCAGAGGCACCAGAGATCAAATTGCCAACATCCGCTGGATCATGGAGAAAGCAAGAGAGTTTCAGAAAAACATCTATTTCTGCTTCATTGACTATGCCAAAGCCTTTGACTGTGTGGATCACAATCAACTGTGGAACATTCTGAAAGAGATGGGAATCCCAGACCACCTGACCTGCCTCTTGAGAAACCTGTATGCAGGTCAGGAAGCAACAGTCAGAACTGGACATGGAACAACAGACTGGTTCCAAATAGGAAAAGGAGTACGTCAAGGCTGTATATTGTCACCTTGCTTATTTAACTTATATGCAGAGTACATCATGAGGAACACTGGGCTGGAAGAAGCACAAGCCGGAATCAAGATTGCTGGGAGAAATATCAATAACCTCAGATATGCAGATGACACTACCCTTATGGCAGAAAGTGAAGAGGAACTCAAAAGCCTCTTGATGAAAGTGAAAGAGGAGAGTGAAAAGGTTGGCTTGAAGCTCAACATTCAGAAAACAAAGATCATGGCATCTGGTCCCATCACTTCATGGGAAATAGATGGAAAAACAGTGGAAACAGTGTCAGACTTTATTTTTTTGGGCTCCAAAATCACTGCAGATGCTGAATGCAGCCATGAAATTAAAAGACGCTTACTCCTTGGAAGGAAAGTTATGACCAACCTTGATAGTATATTAAAAAGCAGAGACATTACTTTGCCAACAAAGGTCCGTCTAGTCAAGGCTATGGTGTTTTCCGTGGTCATGTATGGATGTGAGAGTTGGACTGTGAAGAAAGCTGATCGCCGAAGAATCGATGCTTTTGAGCTGTGGTGTTGGAGAAGACTCTTGAGAGTCCCTTGTACTGCAAGGAGATCCAACCAGTCCATTCTAAAGGAGATCAATCCTGGGTGTTCATTGGAAGGACTGATGCTAAAGCTGAAACTGCAATACTTTGGCCACCTCATGTGACGAGTTGGCTCACTGGAAAAGACTCTGATGCTGGGAAAGGTATGGGTGGGTGGAGAAGGGGACGACAGAGAATGAGATGGCTGGATGTCATCACCGACTCTGTGGACATGAGTTTGAGTGAACCCTGGGAGTTGGTGATGGACAGGGAGGCCTGGCGTACTATGATTCATGGGGTCGTGGAGAGTCGGACACGACTCAGTGACTGAACTGAACTGAAGTCCTTCTTAAACCTTTTTTCCATCTTCTCAATCCTTTTCTACAGGTTATTTATCTGTAACTGCATTTTGCTTTCAAGATTTTGAATCATTTTCACCACCAGAATTCGAAATTCTTTATCAGGTAGATTCCCTATATCTTTTTCTTTTGTTTGTGTTGGTGGGCATTTATCCTGTTCATTTACTTGCTGGGTATTTCTCTGCCTCTTCATCTTGCTTATATTGCTTTCCATGGGGTCGCCTTTCCCTCTTCTGGCAGTTTTTGGAGTTCTCTTTATTATGTAGTTTCTTTGCTGTGTGTGTGGTTGGACGGGTGACTTGTGAAGGTTCCCTGTTTAGAGAAGCTTTCGTCGGTGTTCTGGTGGGTGGAGCTGGATTTCTTCTCTCTGGAGTCTAATGAAGTGTCCCGTAATGAGTTATGAGATGTCAGTGGGTTTGGAGTGACTTTGGGCAGGCTGTATATTGAAGTTCAGGGCTATTTTCCTGTGTTGCTGGAGAATTTGCATGGTATGTCTTGCTCTGGAACTTGTTGACCCTTGAGTGGTGCTTGGTTTTAGTGTAGGTATGGAGACGTTTGATGAGCTCCTATCTATTAATGTTCCCTGGAGTCAGGAGTTCTCTGGTGGTCTCAGGATTCGGGCTTAAGCCTCTTGCCTCTGGTTTTTGGTCTTATTCTTGGAGTAGCTTCTAGACTACTCTATCTGTCATTTTCAAGGTGGTTCCCTCTGTTTTAGCTTCTGTTTGCTGGTCTCTTCAGTGTCTAATTTCCACCCTGACACTAGGGTGCGGGTGGACACTTTTTAATGGCTCAGTTGTTCAGTCCTGTTCTGGGAAGGGAGGAACACTGCAGACAAATATCTCTGGCGTCTGTGGGGATTGCTCGCAGTGTCTCGGCCACACTGGGTTTGGCCCCACTCACAGCGCGTGTGCTGTCCCAGTCTACACTGCACAGGCTCTAGGTTGCTCTGCCGGGAACTCTCCGAGGCCGGCGCTGGGTTGTATGCACTTCCCAGGTGAGCGGCTCAAGTTCAGGTTCTCGGGTACTCCACAAAGGCGCAGACTTGGTTGGGCCTGCGTTTTGTGCCTTCCCCGGTCCGAGCAGCTCAGGTGACCAGGTGTTTGGCGAGCGCAGTCACTGCGACTTATCGCCTCCCCAATCCCTGCCACTCGGTTTTCTGGGTGTACAACCGGTGCACCTTCTCAGGCGGATATCCACCGGCCTGAGCCCAAGAAGTCTTAATTAGCAACAAGCCTGTCTGAAGTTTGGTATCGGATGCCTTCTGGGGCCGTGGTTGCCCCCTCCGGCTCTGGCTGCCCTCCCTGCCTGTCTCGGTGGGGGATTGGGGATGGGCTGACCACAGCCGGCTCGCTCTGCTCAGTCCTTTGTTCTGTGAGTGGGGCTGGTGGAGTCTTTGGTTAGAGCTTTCCACCTTTTTGTGGGGAACCTATCCCAGTCTGCTTTGCTATCCCCAGTTCTCTCAGATTGTTCTAACGGCATTCAAGCCCAGTCCTCTCTCTAAGCAGTTCAGCCGGCTCTTCCCTGCCCAGCCCCCACTTGCTAATGGCGTATGCAGGTGTCTGCGCTGCTTCTCCACTGGGAGTTACCATTTGGCATGTAATCTGAGGGTTTTAAAAAGATCTTAAAAAAGAAAAGAGGGTTATGTGGTCCTCTGAGGTTCCAAGGTTCGCCATAGATTTGCCAGTGAGAGTGTTTCCTGGTGTTTGGAAAGTTCTCTCTTTTTAAAGCCTCCCTTCCCCGGACAGAGCTCCGTCCTTACTTCTTTTGTCTCTCTTTTTATCTTTTATGTTTTTTCCTACCTCCTTTCAAAGACAATGGGCTGCTTTTCTGGGTGCCTGATGTCCTCTGCCAGCATTCAGAAGTGGTTTTGTGGACTTTACTCAGCGTTCAAATGTTCTTTTGATGAATTTGTGGGGGAGAGAGTGGTCTCACCATCCTATTCCTCCACCATCTTGTTCCTTCTCCCCTCTATGTTTTTTAAACCCAGCATGCACATCTGGAAATTCTCGATTCACATACTGCTGAATCCTAGCTTGAAAGATTTTGAGCATAATCTTGCTAGCATGTAAAGTGAGCACAAGGATATATAGTTTGAACATTCTTTAGCATTGCTCTTCTTGGGGATTGGAATGAAAACTGACCTTTGCCAGTCCTGTGACCACTGCTGAGTTTTCCAAATTTGCTGACATATTGAGTGTGGTCCTTTAAGAGCATCATCTTTGAGGAATTTCAATAAAGATGCACAAAACATCATCATTGGATATTACTAACCAAATTTTTATAAAAAGCAAGATTCTGAGGACCACATATTCGATATCTTAGAACTTTTCAGTCAAATTAAAGAGTTTATTAAGAATGGCTGGTTGGTCCTAGCTGTACTGGTGAAAACACTGAAGGAAATGAATGAGGTGGGGGTTCAAATTCCCAGGCAAAACTACACAAAACTGACCATAAAGCTTCAATATCTGACCTGAAAGTAACCTTTGTTTCCTTTAGCTACAGGGCCTCAGCCAGGACTGAGATTTGTGAAAACCAAATCCAGAGTCTCATCCTGTCAGTGTCTGAATTACACGCAAATTGATTTCCCAATCTTCTGCCAAAGTGTGAGCATTTATTGGGTAGTAATGGGAACCTGAAATTGGAATGGGGACATATGGGAAGATCCCAGTGAAGCTGGTAACCTTAAACCCCTAAATTTAAGTACTTCCTCTTTACCAGCTGATGAATATATGTGTTCCTGTTATGCATTCCAGAACCAGAAAAATAATTTTAGGAGGGGTAGGTATGCAGCACCAGCTAGGTGGCAATAACTTGCATGTCTGAGGTAAGGTTCTCCAGGAGAGTGTAAATGCTCTATATTGAAGGTCAATGTACGGTGCTTTTTTTTTTTTTTTTTACTTTATTGACTTTTAGTTGATATGCAATAGAGTGTAACTTTCAGGTGTACAGCAAAATGATTCACATATATGTATTATATGCATACACATTCTTTCTTAGATTATTTTCCATTATAGGCTATTGAAATATAGGATTATCTGTACAATACAGTGAATTCTTGATATTTATCTACTTTATATACAGCACTGTGTATCTATTGATCCCATCAGTTCAGTTCAGTCGCTCAGTCGTGTCCAACTCTTTGTGACCCCATGAATCACAGCACGCCAGGCCTCCCTGTCCATCACCAACTCCCGGAGTTCACTCAAACTCATGTCCACAGAGTCGGTGATGCCATCCAGCCATCTCATTCTCGGTCGTCCCCTTCTCCTCCCGCCCCCAACCTTTCCCAGCCTCAGAGTCTTTTCCAGTGAGTCAACTCGCCGCATGAGGTGGCCAAAGTATTGCAGTTTCAGCTTTAGCATCAGTCCTTCCAATGAACACTCAGGATTGATCTCCTTTAGAATGGACTGGTTGGATCTCCTTGCAGTCCAAGGGACTCTCAAGAGTCTTCTCCAACACCACAGCTCAAAAGCATCGATTCTTCGGCGATCAGCTTTCTTCACAGTCCAACTCTCACATCCATACATGACCACTGGAAAAACCATAGCCTTGACTAGACGGACCTTTGTTGGCAAAGTAATGTCTCTACTTTTTAATATACTATCAATGTTGGTCATAACTTTCCTTCCAAGGAGTAAGCGTCTTTTAATTTCATGGCTGCAATCAGCATCTGCAGTGATTTTGGAGCCCCAAAAAATAAAGTCTGACACTGTTTCCACTGTTTTTCCATCTATTTCCCATGAAGTGATGGGACCAGATGCCATGATCTTTGTTTTCTGAATGTTGAGCTTCAAGCCAACCTTCACTGTGTATTGATTGATCCCATACTCCTAATTTATTCCTTTCTCCCTGTTTCCTTGGTAAGCAAATGCATGTTTCTATGCCTGTGAGTCCGTTTCTTCTTTGTAAACAAGTTCATTCATACTATTTTATAATTTTTCCACACTACCTCCATTCTTTTTATTTATTTTAATTGGAGGCTAATTACTTTACAAATTTGTGGTGGTTTTTGCCACATGTCGACCCAGCCATGGGTGTGCATGAGTCCCCCCATCCTGAACCTCCCCACACCCCATCTCTCTGGGTTGTCCCAGAGCACCAGCTTTGAGTGTCCTGCTTCATGTACTGAACTTGCCGTGATCATCTGTTTTACATATGGTAATATACATGTTTCAATCCTATTCTTTCATATCACACCACCCTCGCCTTTCTCACATAGTCCAAAAGTCTGTTCTTTACATCTGTGTCTCTTTTGCTATCTTCCATATAGGGTCATCATTACCGTCTTTCTAAAATCCATATATATGCGTTAATATACTGTATTGGTCGTTCTCTGACTTTCTTCACTCTATATAATAGAATCCAGTTTCGTCCATCTCATTAGAACGGACTAAATGCGTTTTTTTAAATATATATAGCTGAGTAATACTCTAATATTCACAACTTCACAACTTCCTTATCCATATTCACAACTTCCTTATCCATTTATCTGCCGATGGACATCTAGGTTGCTTCCATGTCCTGGCTATGGTAAACAGTGCTGTGATGAATATTAGGCTAAACACGTCTCTTTCAATTCTGGTTTCCTCGGTGTGTATGCCCAGCGGTGGGATTGTTGGGTCATATGGCAGTTCTAGTTCCAGTTTTTTAAGGAATCTGTACACTGTTCTCCATAGTGGCTAGAGTAGTTTGCATTCCCAACTGAGGCATTGTCACTTCTGCCTTACCCTCTGGAGAAGCTCAGTATTTACAAGTGTCCTGAGGGGCCTGGCTTCTCCCTGTGTGGCAGCCAAGACTTGCTCCCTGGTGGTTCCTCCCAGGCCCTCCTCCACACACACACCCCAACCACTTGTGGCATCTGAGGAGCCTGAAGGCCCTTTCCATGAGTAAGGGCTGCCAGGGGGCTGGTGACATGAGTAGGATGGGTTTTTCTCGAATGTCTTCTGGGGTGAAGGAGACCCTTGTGCCTGACCAAGTCTGTAACTTTCCCTGCTCAGCACAGGGTGGGTGCTGGCTGGGCCCCTCTACAGATGTGGTGAGAAAACTACCACGGAAGAAGAGGCAAGCTCCTTCCCTGACAGGTGTTGGTGTGAGCGTCTTCCCTCTGAGCCTTAGGCAACGAGGCCTTTCTCCTGACTCAGCTGTCATGGGAGCCTCAGGCACCAGGCAGGGTGTGGGGCTTGAGTGACTCCAGAGTGTGAAGCTGTAGGGGGCTGGACACGCTCTCCCTGCTAGGGTCGGCCCCACAGAGCAGGTATTATCTCCCCTCCTCCTCCCCGTGTTATTCCCTTCCCTTTTCTCTCTTCTGTTTCATCCTGCTGCTTTCAGAGAAGACACACGCATTCCATATGATATTGTGCACTTTATCCAGGGATGGGGAGAGAGGAAACCATGTGAGTGAAACGGGGGTAGACCCATCTCACACAGGAGAGAGCAGTGGCCCAGGGCAAAGGGAGTCACACAGGATTCAACAGGTCCAGTGATGGCTCCCCAGGTGTTCTGGTCCTGATCCAGAACCACAGAAAGAGCCTGTTTGATCTGAGTTGCTCAGGTGAGCACAAAGTCTTGCTGAAAGAGAAGGTTATGTGAAGACAGAAGCAGAGGGACATTTGAAGATGCTGCTGGATTTGAATGTGGAGGAGGGCCCAGGACTCTAGGAATGCAAGGATTGAAGCTCTAGATGCAGAAAGTCAAAGAGCGGTATCCTGTTCCAGGTCACAGGATGAGGGGCCTGTCAACATCTTGGTTGTGTCCAGGGAAACCCATTGTTGACTTCTCACTCCAGAGTCATCAGAGGATAACTTTGTGCTGTTCTAAATCCCTAAGGCAGAGACAATTCATTTTACCTTCAAAACGAAAGTGAGTTCAGGGTCAGAAGGCAGGCAGATGGAGAATCCCAGGGGAGAACTGAAGACTGGAGGGTGTTGGGTGATCAGGATGCGGGTGGACAGAGAGATGCAGGGGGTCAGAGATGGGTGGAGACACAAGTGGATGGGGAGCCTGGAGAAAGGTGAGAGGAGAAGGGCAGAAAGTCTGCTGGGCAGGAGGCAGGAGATGAGGCACGCGGGCAGGGGGCAGACAGAAGCAGGAAGTGGGCAAAGGGGCAAGGGCAGGAGAGAGTGACAGCAAGACAGGTGGCAGGCAGGGGCCCTCAGAGCTTGTCCTTGTCCCCACCTGGATCAGAGAGCTTCCTGAGCTGCAAGTGAATCCCATTTTTGGATCTCAGTACAATGACTGGCATGGGCACAGAGACCCTGGAGGGATCCAGTGACAGCTCAAAGCGAAGCAAGGTCAGGGCCACGGCCACCTTTAACTCATTCATGGCAAACTGCCTCCCGATGCAGTTCCTAGGTTGGGAGATAAAAAGGAAGTAAGCAGAGACTTCTAACTAACCCCTGCTGAGCAGAGGGATTCAGTGCTGTCCTACACGTGGTCTAGCCCTGATTTGTTCCTCACTCATCACACCGAATTTGCCAGCAAAGCTCTCCCCCTATTAGATTACAAAGCCCACCTGTCTAAGGACTAGCTCTTAACTCCTACTCCTGCTCTCAGCAGGAAAACCTGGGGAGCATCGGTGTTCTAAGCCACAGATTCAAGTCAAGTGGATCAAGAACTGTGAACTAGTACTTTATTCATTCGTCCACTGGTAATTCCTGGTTTCAGGTCAGCCCAGGGCACTATAGGGTCAGGGTGGACACCCTCTCAGGACCTTACCACTTATGATGGACAAACAGGCTTGCACAGTACCCAGAGACGACAAGACGGGGTTGTACAAGGAATCAGAATGGCAACCGGGCTTCCTGGAGAGGACAGGGTTTACAACCCTGAACCTACTGGACCAATTCCCTCCCAGTTAAAGGTCTGGCTTCCTGTCTCCCTCAGACCCTCAGTCAATCTACCTTTGTAACATTCCCATTCTAATCTAGAGATGACCCTCTTAATCATCCCTTGGGCTCCTCATCAGGACTTCTCAGCCTCCTTTCCTCCCTTCCCTCTAAAGCCACAGTAGTCTGTTTCACATAACAGGGAGGATACATCCCAGTGTCTTGGTACACGGAGACACACTTAATACATACTTCCACATTTGAACAATATTAATTGAATTGAAAAACAACTCAAAAGGAATGAGAGTATAAGAAATATTCAGTTTGACCGCCTAGGAATCAAACCGCCTAGTCCCTCTTGCCCTCTAGTGGCAGTTGCATGACCTGCAGCCATGTTAAGGAAGGACTGGACCCTGGTGTAAAGCAAATCCTAGAAAAAATTCAGGAAGACAATTTGCTTCAACACTTTTCTGTAAAGGTTGATTCACCAGCTGAAAGTTTCCAAGATCTGTACTGTCAGAAAAAACTTGTTCCTACTAAGTTACAAAGTCACTGAAGTTACTATTTCAGGGGAGGTTCTGTAGCCTTTAAGATCTTCACAGCAATCATTTAGGAGTGTATCATCCAGGCTAACAGCTATTTCAAGGGTGCTTTATGTTTCACATGCAATAGATTTTTGAAATGCACGTGTCAAACACAAAGTAGTCTCCCCTGTAGGGAAAGAGCAAATTAGCCAAGATGGTATTGTCAGCGCTCTCGCCCTGGGGTCCTCACTGTTGCCACAGGGTTTGTAACCAACGATTGTGGAACAGCTAGACCACGTATAGCACTGCATACGTGCATCACATGGTACTCGCTTGGACTCTGGCTACTTTTGTCATATAAGCTCCACCTGGAAAAGCTCTGGGGGAGGTGTGGGCTACGCCTTTAGAAGTTTCACCTGAATGCCTTGGTTACTGCTGCATTGGGGCTACATTGGAGCAACCTCATGGTTATGTCATGTGGGGTTATGTTCTAGCTTTGCTATGGTGTTTACGGCTGCTGCTACGGCGGCTGCATCAAGGAGGACAGAGCTGTGTTATGGCGGCCATAACACAGCCAGCAGAGAATAAACGTGTCTGCAGTTCTTAGGCTCCTCCAGTCCTCTCCCAGCCTCTTAGCTGACGCTTCGTCTATCCTGGGTTCAGCAAACAGTGTGCACACTGTGAACTGTGAGACACTGGCGTCATGAGCAGGATCAGCAATAGAGTCCCCAAAGCGGACTTGATTGTCCCCACTTTAACATTTTTCTTACTAACATTGCTCTGTACAATCTGGGACTATGGTATCTAACCTCTGCTTTTTGTAAAGAATTTTGCCAACAGCAAATATATGTCATGGTTATATTAATACACAGTCAAATCTATGTCGGATGTACTGCAGGAAGTGAGAGCACACTCATGACTGTGAAACTTTCTTCAAACTAGAACTATAACTGATCACATACATGACTTGAAGCCTCAGGACATGGAATTCCCAATCCAGGCAAGCACGACGAATACAGTGAGGGTGGACAGGTGAATTAAGCAGAAAGCTTTGAACTGACTAGGAAGGTGAGAACAGAGAAAATCATCTTTTAAGGTGACCGAAATTGTGCCAACCAAACGTGTAGTTTAAATTTCATGAAGACTTGTAATGCTAAAATGTCATACTCCTAAAGTGAGGAAAACCCTGAATACTTTGAATTGGCCACTGACATGGAAATGAGGTCAATCCTTGTGGACAGTAGGAGGTCAGTGTCCTGTGGTGAGTCCTGAAGACCTTCGTGTACGTGGAGACCCAAGACTCCTTCTCAGCACATCAACATACAAGGACAGACCTTCATGCTCTTCATATGAAGGTAGATAGTCATACACACTGGGTAGCAACCGGTTATACTTGCTTCCCCCAGGACAGAGGCCTCACCTGGATCCTCCTGAGAAGGGCAGGAAGGCATGGCTGTGGCGAGTAGAACCTGGAGCAAATCGGGTTGGATCAAACACCTGCAGTGAGAGCACCAGGGCTAGGATATTTGGGGTCAAACCCCTCACATGAACCCACTGGGGGATAAGAATCCCAAAGAGGGAGCAGGGGAAGGGTTTGATGTCAAGAGAACATCCCATCTCCTCCCCCTATGTCCATCGTACCTCTGGGTTCGGCCACACCTTTGGGTTGTGATGAAGTCCATAAATGGAGAGGGAGACTGAGATTCCTGTGGGGCAGAGAGGTGAGAGAGAAGCCTGATGTTCTCATAGTGCAGGGGATGTGCATCTTCACAAAAGTCCTGGAAGCCACCATGGGAGTACCCTCCGTCGGTCTGAATGACATGATGCTCTTGCAAGACAGGTGGGCGGGGCATGACAAAGCACACGATCACAGATTAAGGAGTAGGTGAGCATAGCCCCAGATTGAGAATTAAAAGAACTGCAAGGTTACACTTAGGAGCAGCTCTGGTGACAACTCACATTTATCAAGTGCCATCATGAACCTGGGGAATGTGCAAGAATCATTTAATCCTCACGCAAGCACTCCTGTGCCCACGAGCCCATGAAGCACCTGAGCCTCAGAGAGGTTATGGGTTGGGTCTGTGATCCCACAGTTAGAGAGAACAGGGCTAGGATTCAGACCCAATGGGTGCTGAGTCAGTGGGTGGCCTCCAGCCATGGCAGGGCTCTCAGACCTCATCATCACCTGCTCTTTGCCATCCACCAGAGGGCACCTCAGAGACTAGACCCTCTGACCCATGACAGTGGAGTCTCTTGAGCTCCCTCCTTTACTTACACCCCATATGGAAGAACCATGCCTCCCCCTGCTTCTGCTTTTCTCTTAAGCCTTCGTGATTCAATGAATTAGAAATTTAGGCTCCATCATAAGACCGCACAGAAGGGTCAACATTTATTTGTTGAGCTGTGTTGCATTCAAGTTTTGTGTCAAACATTTTTTCTTCAGTAAAGTTTAATTCCATTACAATGGTGTGTTGGTTTATTCCATAATACAGTGCAAATAAGGCACAGTTATGTATCTGTGTATATATATGGAGAAGGAAATGGCAACTCGCTCCAGTATTCTTGCCTGAGAAATGTCATAGACAGGGAGCCTGGTGGGCCACAGTCTATGGGGTGGCAAAAGAGCCAGACATGACTTGGCAACTAAACAACGGCTGTACCCCTCCATGTGCACCTCTCTCCCCCTTCCCATTCCACCCCTGTAGGTCATCTAGAGCATCAGGCTGGGCTTCCTTTTATATAGCAGCTTTCCACTAGATACATACCAATATTTACACATGATAGTCTATCTATGGCGATGTTACTTTCTCAATTTGTCCTACCCTCTTCTTCCCCTCCTGCGTCCACAAGTTCATTCCTTATGTCTGCACCTACATTGCTACTCTGCAAGTACATTCATCAGCACTATTTTCCAATATTCTATATATACGTGTGTGTGTTAATATACGATATTTGTTTTCCCTTTCTGAGTGCTTCACTCTGCATAACAGGCTGTAGATTCTTCCACCTCACCGCAACTGACTCAGATTTGTTCCATTTTATACTGAGTAATATTCCATTCTGTATACAGACCACGTCTTCATTATCCATTCATCTGTCAGTGGACACCTAGGTTGCTTCCACGTCCTGGCTAATGTAAACAATGCTGCAATGAACACTGCAGCATGTGTGCTTTTTGGATTCTGGTTTTCCCAGGGTATATTCCCAGTAGTAGGATTGTTGAATATATGGTAGTATTAATCCTAGGTTTTATGGAAAAGCATTTTTTTAAAACTCATTCAAACTATAGAATAACTGTTATCTTCAGGCAGACAAGAGCCAGAGCATCCTGGAACTGGAAAGCAGGTGGATTACTGGTCTAGCACGTCGTCCTACAGAGTGCTTAGCTGAGTTTTGAGGTGAAGTTCATACCTGCAGGTAAGGAGCGCCCGTCAGGGAAGGTGATGGGTTTGCTAAGCTCTCTGCTGATGACTGGTACTGGTGGATAGAGTCTCATGGCCTCCTGGATGCACATGGTGGTGTAGGGCATTTGGTCCAGATGGTCCCTGAAAGGAAGCCCATGATGGCAGGAAGGACTAGACAACCAGGGATTCTCTCTAGCTCAAGTGGAACAGGGTTCTTCTATCTCCTGGACACTCACCAGGTGATGGAGGTGTCATCTCGCAGGAGGTTCTGGATCTCTTGCCTGCATCTCTGCTGATGTTCAGGATGGGAGGCTAGAGCATAGAGGATCCAGGAGATGCCACTGGCTGTGGTGTCGTGACCCTCGAACATGAACGTGTCCACCTCAGCCCGGAGATCCTTGTCAGACAAGCTGCTCCCATTCTCCATCTGTGGAGGCAGGGCCACAGTGCAGGGTCTGCTCTTCCTGTGTGCTTCTGCCGAAAGGCTCAGGCCCCGCCTCCAACACTCACTCTGGCAAAGAGGAGGATGTCCAGGAAGTCCAAGTGCCTCCTGCTCCTCACCTTCTCCAGCTCTCCCTCCTTCTGCAGGTGAGCCTTCCTCTCCTTGATCACTGCGTCTGTCCCAGAACAGTGGTTCCCAGCCAGAGCTGAGCACTCTGGGGACTCAGATTCTGCACTCACCATAACCCCATCTGTCCCTCAGGCCCAGTCTGGGTGCCAGGTGGATGAGGGTGAGCCCGTGGGGGCTCTCCCTGAATGCTGCTGGGAGGGGTTCTCACTCAGTCATCAGCAATGTAGTGACCCCTATAACTCCCTGTTCAACAGCTGACACCCCGAACCCTGGGTTCCCAGTCCCTGCAGCAGGTAGGTGTATGCCAGTTCCTGAACAGGAAGCAGTCTGGGCTTTGATGAGGCATCAAGGCCAGGCCATTGCACATCAGCATGATTAAGTTGGGGGAGAAGCCCAGGAGGGGGAGTGGAACCTGTGTGTTGATGGGCAAGGTGACAGACTCGGTGGTTCCAGCGGCCTTCAGGGGTCAGCCAGTAGATGAGGTCGTTCTGGTGGAAAGCATTCCGCAGTCGGCAAATAAGCAGATGACTGAGGTCCCTGATGGCCTGGATGTAGGACTGGGAGTTCCTGAAGGGAGAGGACACAAAGGTGACGGAAGTTGAGGGAGGTGCTGACCTGCAGAGAGTCAGATTCCTCAGGTAACACAAGGCATTGTGATTTCTGCCTCATGTCCTTGGCGTCCTGCCCCTGGAGTCCTTTACAAGTGTCCTGAGAGCCCAGGCTTCTCCCTGTACAAGAGTCAGGGACCTCTGACTGGGTCAAGGGTGGTCCGAGTAGAATTTGACCCTGGCCCATGTCTCTGTGTAGAATGTTACTATTTGGGGCTGATAAGCATCCACACTGCCCTTTCTGACTCTCAGGTAAGTCCTGCCCAACTGATGAAAACAGGACCCTGCCTTTGAAGAGCTGTCACTGACCTGTCCGTCTGGATGCTGCCCTGGTGGCTGAAGGCGCACTTCATGATGGTGTCCAGGGTCATCGTGGAGACGTGCCCGAAGATCTCCAGATGTGAGTCCTGGCTGACGAGCTCCTCCCACTTGTCCTGTGGAGGGAGGAGGCACCGACCCTGCTCTGCTTCCCCAGAAGACCTGTGCTGCAAGGCCAGGCTTTCTCTCTGTCTCTACATCTTCAGATGAGATTTCCTCATTTCCTAAGCAGACATCTTTTAGCAGCTTAGGGCTGTAACACCCGTGTGAAACGTGATGCCTGTTTTTCTGAATCTTTCTAATAATGCAGTTATATTCTCTTCTAATATCCTAACTAATTCTGAATATTTGGGATAATTTATGAAAATAACCACCTTTGGCAAATCAGAAAGCATAGTTTCTCAGGGACAAAGGGAGAACTTTTGCATCCTGAGGTCGGATCTGGACAGGTGATATCCAACACTGGGAAGCAAATATTTCAAGGTAAGGAAAAGCTAAAGTAGCTCTAATGGGGCTCCTAGATGGGGCATGAGCTACTCAACTCCTTTCATTCATCTAATGTTAGCTAAGAACAGGTGGTACTTGGTCTGGATCAGAGGTGATATTTTTGAAGACCCAGCTCTCTGATTGTAGACCGGGACTCATTCCCTCCTATGAATGGCTCAGTGACGTGCAGAAGCCATGGAACCCCGGCCAGAGCCCACTTGTGTGACATCCTGGGATGTCCACTCTGCTAACGAAGATGCCACTGTCCAGGCCAGCCAGGGTCAAACTGAGCTGACCTGCTTGCTCTATTCCCCTGTGTTCAGACATGGAAATGGGAGAAGAGTGGACCCTGAATACACCATGGCCCTGATTTCTCTTGGTGAGGAGAAAACTATGGATCCACTCGATGCTTAGAAGTTCCTCTGTCCCAGCTAGTTTTAACAAGTGCTGTCTCATACTAAGTCATGTGTGCATCAATCTGGGTGGCTATATTCAATGAGTGTAAGAGGGATGTAAGTGTCTGATAGTGGACTATGTCAGCTGTGCTGGATTCTAGTGTTTATGGTGACAAGGGATGGACTCACCAGCATCACTCGGACGGAGTTGGCCATGATTCCCACGTAGGGCTTCAGGATGTCATAGTGAAAGGCTGGGGTCAGCATCCGCCGGTGCTGGAACCATGTCTGCCCCTCCAACAGCAGCAAACCTGTCCCTGAACCACAGAAGGGTGTGTGTGGGTGTCGTGGAGACTCGGGCCATCTTGGGATGTCAGGAGAAATCTCATGAGGGGCAAGGGTCGGTGAGGTCAGCACACTTCAGCTATGTGAATTTCCAATATGTCTGTCCATAGCATGTGACTATGACAGCAATGAGGTCAAGAAACTGTAGGGGGGCAGGTGATAAAAGAACTTATTGAAAAGTCAGGCTGGGAACATTAGAAAAGACTGAGATTTGATGATGAAGTGGCTAGGCTTGAGGAGGGCTACAGCGCCATTACAAAGACTGACGTTATTATTAGAAAAATGAGGTTTGATTCAGAGATGAGGGTGCTTGGCACCTGTTCTTCTCCATTTACACAAACAGACCGCTCTTGGTTAACATAACCGGTGGGTGGTTTGCAGTTGTATTTAAATATACTTACCAATCCAGGGCTTTGCGAATCTGTGGATAATTTGATCCTTGGGGTCTGAAAAGTAAGGAGGGAAGATGGATGGGACCAAACATGGCAGACAGCCTCTAGAGTGAGGTCTAGACCATGGGCTCCCTTCCCTTCCTGGTGCTTGTCTAATGGCAGTCAGGCTGAAGCCACCACCCACTTGCCTCCCATCCCTGACTTTCTCTGTCCTGATAGTCACCGTGGTCCCAGGAAAGTAGCCTCAGTGTTGTAGAGCAGAACACAAAAAGGACTAAGATGGTGAATTGCCCTGAAACATAAACTCTGTTCAGTGCCATAGAATGAGACAGAATCTGTGCTTTTTCTACAATCGGTGGTGGTCTGGCCATCTCAAGACCCAGGACAGGCAACAGTGAATGGTGCCCAACCTAGGACAGTGTGGACAGGGAATTGGCTCCAGGTCTGGGATCATCTCTGTTTGTTTGTAAAAAGAAAAAAGACTTAAAAGAGAAACCAGACCCACCAGGAGTAAAGCATTTATTAATAGTAAATAATGTTGTCTTTAACTGTCTTTGGTTGAGAGGGTGTTTCGATGAATTCAGGCCTTGAAGACAGAAGTGTCAGTCTTTTGTGGAATTTCACACCCAGGGACATGTACTCAATGGAAGATCGTCACCAGCTGAGGGTTTCCCTCTCACCTGATCTCCCCAGGACCATCTTCATGCAGTCAGGGTCATAGGCCAATACAATGGCCCTTGTGCCCCACATCCAGCGAACACAGGCCCTTGGGTATTTCTCTACCATTTTCAGTAGGTATGGCAGCTCACCCTCCTCTTCAAACTGTCACCAAGGGAAAGACGAGTCAATGACTTCTTTGTTTTAGTTCCAGAGCAGGAGTGGAGGTGAAGGCCTGGAAGGGTACCAGGTGATCACTCTGGATCCATCAGCAGAACTGACAGCTTAGAACTATTTCTTCTGACCTGGAATCTCATCCAACCCTGCAGGCTGTCCACCATTCTTCTAAGATCGGATTCTGTCCCATGTCAAGTAGAGTTATGGGCCAACACTACAAACTGCCTATAGAATCTTACATCAAAGACAACTCCATGGCCTGTGAAACATTTGGAAATAATTTGCACGCAGTGACAGAATTGCTTGAGCAATTTATGATAATTTGTATCACTTGGTGGGCTTCCCTGGCACCTCAGGTGTTATGGAATTTACCTACAAAGTGGGAGACCTGGGTTGATGCCTGTGTTGGGAAGACCCCCTGGAGAAAGTAAACAATTTTCATATTATTTGGTTAATTTAGAGAAGAGATAGATAGTTTAAGAATTGAATTTCTATATTAATTTCATTTTGCCATCCTGATCATATATATGTTTGATGTTATCCCAGCATACATGTTAAAGTATATGAGTATGAAAAATGTTTGGAATGTGTATGGCTAAGTGAAAAAAATTAAAAATTAAAAAATTAAAATTAAAAAATTAAAAAAAATAAAAATATTATAATATTATTATATTATTTTCCATAATGAGTGTGTGCACAGTTGCAGGTCAGATTCTCCATGTTAACATATGAGAATGGTATTGAAATAAGATTTTGATATGTGGATTTTTAATCTCTGATTCATTGACTAATTGTCAGAAACTTTTGTGCACTTCCCGTCTTGTTTTTTTTTTTAATTTTTATTTAATAAATGGTACAAAGCACAATGCCAAAAACATTAACAGTTAAAATTTCACCAAATGAAAAACGGCTATAGAATACACAGTTGTAAAAAGCTACATTAAGTTATTTTACAACTGCCTCAAGCTGCAAAGGAAAAAAAACCCACTTCCCATCTTGTAGTGGACTTTGTGCACCCCTGAGTGTGGACCACATGGCCTTTCCTCTCTGACTTTTCCCTCTCTCCTTTTCCCTGACAGGCTGGCGATTCCACAGGACCCATTGCTCGGCCCCCAGGATGCTGCACCAGCCTCCCTGCACTGGGTCCACCTGCTCATCTTCCAGGTCTCTGCTCGTGTTCTTCCCTCTACCTGGTGGCCTGTCATCGTTACCACAGAGCAACTGCCTCTCCTCAACTTTGGAGACTCAGTTTGTTTAGTTACCTCTGGATTTCTTGTCAGCAGTTGATCCCAGGCAAGTTCCATTTAGTCACATCGTCTTTATTTCAGTGGCTTCTGTGTCATTCAGATCAGCCCTCTGCACTTTGGTATCTGATCTCTGCCTGCATCCTTCTACCATCAAGACTCACCAGCTCTGAGGCAATTTGGCTACTCTGGGTCACGTTCCTTCACTGAGTTTGTGTTTACTGAGCAGTAACTCTGTGCCAGACACAGATTCAAGGCACTAAATTAGGATGTGGCTCTAGATGTTTGTCTGTTTGGAGCCTGCAGGCTAGTGAAACAGATGAGAGATCAAGTGGCCGTAACAGGAGGGCGTCATGAAAGTGTGATGGACAGAAGACAAAGCCTATGGGGAAGCTTTGGGGAAGGGGGCCTGACTCAGACCTGGATGTTAGGAGAGTCTTCCTGCACTTGCTTTGTCTTTGACTCATAATTTACCAAGATGCTTTCAGGGTAGAAAGATGAACCCAAGACAAGATTTCCCAGAAGAGCTCATAGCTACGATCTTGCAGAGAGAAATAGTTGAATCCAGTTACCACTGACTTGTGGGAGGGACATCCAAGGGAAAAAGAGTGTCCTATCCACTCCTGGGAGATTCAGGATGAAAATGACTTGGTCCTGGGTCTTGTCAGACAGTCACAGGAGAGACGAGATCATTCCAGGGAGAAGGCACATGGGAGCCGAGTCCCAGAGACTGGAATGCACAGGCAGGGGGGGAGGACCTTGAGTGACTTGGGGTGCAGGAGAGTAGGAAGGAGAGGGGAGAGAGGTGCTGGGCCAGCCTGCATGGGGCTTGGGCTGCTTCTAGTTCTTCTCTTTGTCTCCACTCTGCTCTAATCGTGCTGCTGAGAAAGAGAGACCTCAGCTCTCTGCAACCTGTGATTATCTCCTAACTTGTTTAACCACAGACCCTTGGTGGCCCATTTCCATGTGGCCCCAGACTTTGCTCTGGCTTCCCCACCTCCAGGCTTTGGTGCCAGTGCTGGGTGGGCAGGTGCTGCCCCTCCCAAGCTGCAAGCTGCTCCTTTCCCTCCTGCCTGTCCCTCCACACAATGGTCTGACACCACTCTGTGCAGGCTCTGTTGTGGGGGCTGAGGGTGAGCAGGATTACAGGCTCAGTTCCAAGAGCTCAGAGTTCAGAGATAAGACACCAGAGAGGCAGTTCTCCTCACCTGGCCCCTTCATGGGAGTTTGCTCCTGTGTGTGGCCTCTGGTGTGGGTTTCTGGCTCTGACCTTAAGGGCCTAGAAAATCCCTTAGTCTGAATGAACCAAGCCGGTTTGTCTCCATACCTGACATAACCCAACCCAGCAGGCAAGCCTCATTTCCTGTGACTTGACACCTTAGATTCCTGTCTGTTGTCTCCACACACAGTGAACCCACAGGGCTGATCTATCGGACTGGACATCTGTGCTCTCAGGCAAGCACAGGGCCAGGTATGAACTTGCTGAGTGTGACCATGCTCTAGATCTCCAGCCCTCACTGCCCTCCCACTCCCCCATTCAGCTCCATCCTACCTCTTTCTTGTGTCCATAGAACCAGTGGGAAGGAGGAGATGGGAACTGATGAAGGGCTTTGAGCAGCCACTGTCTGCGCAGGTAGAGCTGTGCTGCCTTGAGCAGAAGCAGAACCAGGCCGAGCAGGGAGACCACCTGCAGGAGCCCAGTGACCCCGATCAGGGCTCTGGAGGGGCTCAGTGCAGAGACACTCATGGTGCAGTGGCTTCTGGATTGCTGACTGCCCCTGACTGTGGCTGACCTCTCCTGAGCACCCAGCCTGATCTGAGAGGACCTCCCCGCCCACCTGGGGGAGGGTGAAGGTGAAGGCAGAGCTCAGACCTGGGCCTCCAGAGTTGCTGTTCTTTTTTGTTTTTGCGTTTCTTAAACCAATCTCTCTTTTGGTACAAAATGTAAGTTTTAAGCAGGGAAGATAATGTTTATAAATTGATCTGTGAGTCTGGGTTTTTCTAGGATACTGCAAACTATCGCTTGCTTACATTTTTTGAAACCTTTAGACAGTCTGAAATAAAACAGAAAAATAAATATTGTTAACAGCTTCCTGATGACTGAGTCCCTTCAGTGTTCACCTGAAATTATCACACATTGATAGTTGAGTGTACTCCAAGAAAATTTGGGCTGGTGGCTCAGAGGGTAAAAATCTGCCTACAATGCAGGAGACCCAGGTTAATCCTTACTCAGGAAGATCTCCTGGACAAGGAATGGCTACCCATTCCAGTATTCTTGCCTCGAGAATTCCACAGACAGAGGACCCTGGCACGTTACAATCCATAGTATTGCAAAGAGTTGGATCCTACTGAGTGACTAATTTGCTTTTCAGTAAAAAATAAAAAAGATGAAAAAAAAACTAGCAATCATATAGATTAAAAAAAAAAAAAAGCTTCCTCGAATAACATATCCCTGCTGCTAAGCTGCTAAGTCACTTCAGTCGTGTTCGACTCTGTGCGACCCCATAGACGGCAGCCCACCAAGCTCCTCCATCCCTGGGATTCTCCAGGCAAGAATACTGGAGTGGGTTGCACTTTCCTTCTTCAATGCCAGAAAGTGAAAAGTGAAACTGAAGTCTGTCAGTCGTGTCCGACTCTTAGCGACCCCATGGACTGTAGCCTGCCAGGCTCCTCTGTCCCTGGAATTCTCCAAAGTATTGCAATTCTCCAATACACTCCAAAGTATAAAGGAGTGGTACCTATTCCCTTCTCCAGGCGATCCTCCCGTTTCAGGGATCAAGCCCAGGTCTCCTTCATTGCACGCAGATTCTTCACCATCTGAGCCATTATGGAAGCACCATGAGTAACACAGTTGACATAAGAGCAATTATCCACTTACAGAGTCTATATACTATGCAATGGCCATCAGTGAAGTGGGAACAGCAGTGCAAGTGTTTTAACGGTTCCATGTGTCAACCCTTACCTCAGAAAGGTGACATTTGCACCCAAAAACCCCCACAGTTTCTCAAAATCAAAATAACCTGGAAATCTAATACAACAACCTCCATGAACTAACTGGGTTTTGGCTGTCTCTCTGTGGCTGATTCTAACAGTCCCCGTCTTAGCTCCACTCTGCTGATGATGACTGAGACTCCTTCTCTTGCAAAAAGACTGGCCCCACACAGTGTGCCCTCACCCCCTCTACAACCCAGTACCACCCTGCCACAGGGCTGAGTGCTGGCTCATTAAGTGGGTAGATGCTGTGCTTCCCCAACCTGCAAGCGACTCATTTCTCTCATCCTCTCTCTCCACACACCTGGGCTGAGCATCCCTCAAGGTCAGCCTCTGTGCTATGTACAGGGGTAAAGGAAGGGGATGATACCTCAGCCCCAGGAAACTCACAGCACACTGTATGAGGGAAGCATGCCCAGAGATAACCAGACCCAGTTTAAGGGCACAAGTCAAATATCAGCACTCTTTGCTTCAAGGCCATCCTTGAGGTTGATCATTCTGTCTGGGGATGTCAGTTTTAAGCAAAGTCCTGTTTTCCACAAAATCAAGTAAGTTGGCCCGCTCTACCTGACCTGATTTCCCACAAAGCAGGCGAGCCTCTTACACTGTGACATGACAGCATCTTAGATTCCTGTCTGTGTCTCCACACACAGTGTCCCAAGGGCTGATCCATCAGACTGATGTCTGTGCTCCGAGGCAAGCTCAGGTCCAGGCAGGGAGGGTGGGATTGACAAATGGGCAGGAAAGCACCTGGAAGCCTGTGAGAACAGCTGAAGGTGCTCAGTCTGGAGAACAGGGAGACTCAGGAAGGAACAGCTTTGTCCTCAGAGGGCCCGACTGCCAGGACAGTCTGAGATCTCCCTAAGGAAGGGGTGTCTGAAAGACCCGAGGTTACCAGTACAGGGCCTGAAGAGGAGTGAGCTCCCAGGACTGGGTGAGGGGCCACCTGAGAGGTTAGCTGGCTTTTCCCTGGGAACCATGTGATTGTTACACAACAAGACTTTGTCCTGTGGACTTGTTGACCCCAACCTTACTCTAAGAACCCGAGCCATTCCTGCCTTCCCGGTCCCCTGTCCTTCCCCCACCACCTACCTCCTGGTTGTGACTGAGGCTAATTAACAACGCTTTAAGCACATTTTTATAATCACATTGCAATGACTGATTAATCATGCAAGGCTTTTCTGGGTCTTTGTGACCCCATGAACTGTAGTCCACTAGGCCTCTCTGTCCATAACATTTTCCAGGCAAGAATGCTGGACTGCATTGCTGTGGCCTCTTCCAGATGATCGTCCTGACCTAGGGATCAAACCTTGGTTTCCTGCATTGCAGGTAGATTCTTCACTGTCTCAGCCTCCAGGGAAGCCCTGTGATCACATTGGAATGATTGGTTTTATAATATCAATACATAATTACTTCTCCATTCAAATACTTGAGAATTTCAACAAAGTTTTGTCCTTGATCTTAATTATGGTATTTTCCTACTAATAGGTTTACTTTGAGCTGCAACCAGAAAATGTGTTCACCTTGGACTACACCCCTCGCTTTCCGTCAGCCACAGAGGATCCAAAACCAGTTTCAGTCCTACTTCACTGAAGTACTACACTTGTAGCAGGAGTAGTTCTAGAATTCCCTTTATACTATGAAAGAAAGCAATTATATAATCAACGATTTCACACTCTGCTTGGGAGCCTTTAATACACTGTTTGTTGCAATCTGTTCTTAAACAAAAAAAATGGTATTTTAAAACTTGTTGCTTTCTTCTGAGAAAACTTTAACTAGACTCTCCAAGAAAAAAAGAAAAAAGATATTACAACTGATACCACAGATATACAAGTTACATAAAAGAATACTGTGAACAATTCAGTTCAGTTCAGTTCAGTCACTCAGTCGTGTCCGACTCTCCGCAACCCCATGAATCACAGCACGCCAGGCCTCCCTATCCATCAGCAACTCCTGGAGTTCACTCAAACTCATGTCCACAGAGTCAGTGATGCCATCCAACCATCTCACCCTTGGTTGTCCCCTTCTCCTCCCGCCCCCAACCTTTCCCAGCATCAGAGTCTTTTCCAGTGAGTCAACTCGTCACATGAGCTGGCCAAAGTATACATGCCAACAAATTTGATGACCTAGAAGAAATGGAGAAATTTTTAAAAGCTTACAACCTACCAAGTCTGAAACATGAAGAAAAGAGAAAATCTAAACTTACTGATTACTAGTAAGGGGATTGAATCAGTAATCAAAAACCTTCAATAAACAAATTGTCTAGGACCAGACAGCTTCACTGGTGAGTTCTACAAAAACTTTGAAGAAGAATTCATACCGATTCTTTTGAAGCTCTTCTCAAAAGAGAATAGGTGAAAACACTCCCAAACCCTTTATATGAGGCCAGTATTACCCTTGCAACAAAACCAAATAATGCTATCTCAAGAAAACAAAATTACAGGCCAATATCTGATGGACATAGACACCATGGATCTTCAACAAAATATTAACAAATTGAATTGAACAATAATTTAAAAGTTGGAAGCATGAAAGTCCCCACGGACCCAAAGCAATATTGAGAAAATGAACAAATCTGGAGGTATCATCCTCCCAGACTTCAGTCTATACTTCAAAGCTGTAGTAATCAAAACAATACACTACTGTCATAAAAACAAACACATAGATCATTGACATAGAACAGAGTTCCCAGAAATAATCCCACACATATTGGTTCGTTAATTCATGACAAAGGATTCAAGAATATTCAATGGGAAAAAGGCAATCTCTTTAATAAGTGGTGTTGGGAAAACTGACTGTAACATGCAAAACAATGATGCTGAACCACTATCTTAAACTTAACTGAAAATAGATTAGAGACGTGAACATAAGCTCAAAAGATCTTAAAACTCCTTAGAAGAAAACATAGGCGATAATCTCCTTGGCATCAGTCTTGGCAATGATTTTTTGGGTTTGACACCAAAATCAAAATAAGCAAGTGGAATATAACATATAAGTCAAACTGAAAATCTTCTGCTCAGTAACAAAAGTGCTCCAAAAAAATGAAGAGGCAACCTACCAGATGGGAGAAAATATTTGCCATTCATATATCTGATAAAGGGTTGGTCTACAAAATGGATAAAGAATTCATAAAATTAATAGCAGAATTACATATCTGATTAGAAATGGGTAGAGGATCTGGATAGGCATTTTTCAAAAGAAACATATAGATGGCCTACAGACACATGAAAAAGTGCTCAGTATCAAAAATCATCAGGAAAATGCAAGTCAAACCACAATGAGTTATCACCTCAAACTGTTAAAACTCTTATAACAAAAAAGACAAGAAATGTGTTAGCGAGGATCATGAGAAAAGGTTACACTGTGAACGATGTGTGGCAATGTAACTTGGTGAAACCTCTATGGAAAACACTATGTTATTTATAACAGCCAAGAGAAATAGAAACAATCTAAGTGTTAATTGATGAATGATGGATGAATGAATAAACAAAACGTTTATAAATGGATAAAACATGACACAGAGAGAGAGAGAGAGGGAGGCTTCCCTAGTGTCTTAGCGGTAAAAAATCCGCCTGCAATGCAAGAGCCACAGGAGACACAGGTTCGATCCCTAGCTGGAAAGGTCCCCCGGAGGAGGGCATAGCAACCCACTCCAGTATTCTTGCCTGGAGAATCCCCATGGACAGAGGAGCCTGGGAGGCTACAGTGTATAGGGTTACAAGGAGTCAAACACAACTGAAGTGACTGAGCATATATATGTATATATATATGGAATGTAATTCAGACATAAAAAAGGAAGGCAATCTGGCTATTTGTGACAGCATGGATGAAACTTGAGGGCATTATGTTAACAAAAATATGTCAGACCAAGAAAGACATCATCTCACTTAAATGTCTAAACCAAAATAAAATAAAACAACTGGACTTACAGGAAAAAATTGGAGGTTGCCAGAGGTGGGGGATGGGGCTTAGGCAAAATGGGTTGAGTCAAAAGGTTCCAACTGTCAGTTATAAAATAAATAAATCCTGGGGTGTAGGAGATGCAGGAGATTCTGGCTCGATCCCTGGGTCGAGAAGATCCCCAAAGGAGGAAATGGCGACCCATTCCAGTGGGTTAGACTTATGCTTTGTATTCATTATTCGTAATTTAAATGATGAGCAAGATCTACAAAAGATAGGAGAATCATTGAAAGCTCTGCCTATATCTTTGCTAAATATTGGAAATCTAGCACTAACAGACAGACCATTCCTGACAGGCTTCTATATTTTAAAAGGACAACAGAAGTAAGGCCGATCATTTAAAAGTTTTTTATATTAAATAGGGGAAGTCATCTTAATCAAGGCCATAAACATTAGCTCTACTCCAAAATGGGTTTGTTAAGGTAGCAAAGTCTGGTAATTGTATAACACGTAAACCTTTCTATTCAGAGGGGAGATTCTTAACACTATGTTCATTTGTAATGACTTATTATAGAAAGTTGGACTGTGAAGAAAGCTGATCGCCGAAGAATTGATGCTTTTGTACCATGGTGTTGGAGAAGACTCTTGGAGTCCCTTGGACTGTGAGGAGATACAACCAGTCCATTCTAAAGGAGATCAGTCCTGGGTGTTCATTGCAAGGACTGGTACTAAAGCTGAAACTCCAATAGTTGGCCACCTCATGTGAAGAGTTGACTTAATGGAAAAGACCCTAATGTTGGGAGGGATTGGGGGCAGGAGGAGAAGGGGACGACAGAAGATGAGATGACTGGATGGCATCACCAACTCGATGGACGTGAGTTTGAGTGAACTCCGGGAGTGGTGATGGACAGGGAGGTCTGGCGTGCTGCAATTCATGGGGTCGCAAAGAGTCGGACACGACTGAGCGACTGAACTGAACTGAACTGAACTGAATGACTTATTATAAGTTTCTTGCATGCTCGAGCATGCCCAGTTGCTCAGTTGTGACCAACTCTTTACGACCCTATGGACTATAGCCCTCCAGGTTCCTCCATCCATGGGATTTTCCAGGTAAGAACACTGGAGTGGGTTGCCATTTCCTCCTCCAGGGATCTTCCTGACTCATGCATCAAACCTGTCTCCTGCCATCTCCTACACTGGTGGTCAGATTTTTTACCACTGCACCACCTGGAGAGCCCTATGACGAGCTATTTCTATTTAATTAGCCATAGCACTTCTAATATCAATGGTACAAGAAGTTTTAGGGTATTCATACCTTCAGAAAAAATCTAGTTTATTGTCTTAGATGGAATACCTATACTAATTGCCAAAGTTGTAAGATATTAAAGAATCAATATACCCTTTAACTTCCTCTGTATTACTATTTATCATTGCTCAGTTCTATTGCTTGCCTTAATATTAACACACTGAATTCTTCTACCCATACCACACCCATTAGTTAATATAAAATTAAGGGTATGATTTATTTCACCAATAACATGCTAGCTCTGTACTCCATCCTAAGGTCAGGATGAACTTCAAATTGTAAATATGCCTACAACTGGTACATTAGGAGCAGCTGCGGGGGCAGGGAAGGGACTGAATTCACCCTAGAGATTTCAGGGAGAGTATGACCCTGCCAATATCTTGACTTGGCCCAGTGATATTGATTTCATCTATGACCCCAAGAATTATACCACAATAAATTTATATTGTTTTAAGTCACCTAGTTTCTGGGCAATTGCTACAGTTCTCCTGCAAATCTAATAAAGGTAGGATGGTAATTCTAACTCTGAATACCTCACACAGGTATTCACTCATTCATAGTCATTCACTCACTCAAAAATTAATATCTTGTGAGTTCACGGTTTGGTGCCTTAAGTCAGAAAAATGAATTAGTTCAATAAAATATGATAAAAGATATACTGAAGGAATGAATAGTAGGCTTGGGCCACCCAGGGAAGGAGAATATTAAAAAATAAAGATGTCTGGAGGATGGATAGGAGAACACCAGATGGCAAACACTAGGAAAATTTCCAAGTATTGTCAAATCCATGGATGTCATACATGAAAAAGCAAGGGGTAAGGACACCATCTTCAACTCAACACGCCTCTCACTTTTCCCGTGATTATCTCCTTCTAGGTCATATCCAAGGCCCATAACACAGAAAGTAAAACACCATACATTTCAGGAAAGATTCTTTGGAGAGCTTTCCCAAAGGGGCCCCATTTCCCATGGATGAGCTCTTTGAACTATTTAACCTCTTACTCCCAACACCCTCCTCCTTTCCCATGTTCATGACAGGGGATTTATTACACAACCTGTGAGGCCAGAGTTCTTTCTTTGTCCCCTAAAACCTGAGCTCTGTCCAAACTCCAGGGCATGTAACCGCTTACACTCATTCTTCTCCAATTTCACCTTGTTCTCTGGTTGCCTTCCATCCCCCTCTGTGTCCCCACACAAGGACTCTTGGACCCTGATCCTTTCCCTCACTTGGCTCAGCACTAGCTTTTCTCCACAGCATAGGGGTAGTAAGGGAATGAACTCTGAAGTGGGAGAAGCTGGATTTGAATTCTGGTCATTACCCTTTCCCTTCCCCAGTCCTTGGCCTCTTCTATGCAGCTGGGCTCAAAATGCTTGGTAATAGCCAACATTAGTGAGCACCTCCTGCATTAAAGGAACTAGGCAAAGAACATTATGTTTGATCCCACAAGGGTCCTACAAGACAGATTAAAATAATGCCCATAGTCTAGGCAAGAAAATGAAGGCACCAAGAGGCTATTCTCACCCAGGGTCACTCTGTTGGTGAGAAGTAGACCCAGGATTCAAACCCAGTCTGGATCCAGACACTTTGTTGTTAATCATGAGCGTGAACATTAATGAGTGGGCTGAACTGCTCTCCATATATGAATGCAGCCTGATTTTCCAAGGGTGTTTCATGCTTGATCTGTTTTCCGGTGATCCAAGTAGCAGGAGAATCTTCCAGGTTATCAACTCCATGTACTGGTATAAATGCAGCCTCACTACTCAGGGCTGCCTTTGTGAGAAAGTGTTGGGCAAACTGGGTGGTTTGATGTAGCAATCACCGAAAATGATGTTTATGGAGAATTTTCAATGAACTTGTTACAACGTGAAATTATTCAACTGTAGAGCATGAGCTAAACTCTTTAAAAAATATGTCAGCTGTGGTTAATATTTATTAACCAGTAAATATTTTTTCATTCATTTGGTGCTCACATAACCCAACCAAGGACTCCTTGAAAGTTGTCACTTAGCATTCTATGTCCTTATAATTTCCATAACTTGGACCAGAAGACAGTACCTATTGATGATCCTCAGTAAATACTTACTGATTTGATAAATGAATGAAAGAGGGAGGAAGTGTAACTTTGGACTAGTTCAATCATCATCCTCAATAGACTAGGGTCAGTTTTTAGTGCCATATTTTAATAAGGAACTTAACATTTTTATTTCAGGATGGTTCCTGGTTCAGGTTCTAGGCAACGGAAAGGTGGAAGAGGGATTGTAGTCAATTTCCAAGGCAGCAGCTTGAAGTGATTACTGCTATGGGGAAGTCACAGGCACTTCTTGTTCTCTGCACTTGAGAAAGTTGGGTTTGATGCTGATGCAACTTATATCTTATTTACATTTACCCTCATATAAAGAGAGCTACTTCCAGGAAAAGTCTTTCAAGCTGAATAGTTCCTTGCTTTCCCCATGCAGTTGAAGTCACAGAACAATTCTCTTTATTTTAGTCAGGAGTCATTATGTATCACCCCCACTGGATCTTAAAACTCAACATTGAAAAAACTAAGATTATGGCATCTGGTCCCACCACTTCATGGCAATTTTATAGAGAAAAAATGGAAACAGTGACAGACTTTATTTTCTTGGGCTCCAAATTCACTGTGGAAGGTGACTGCAACCATGAAATTAAAAGACATTTGCTCCTTGGAAGGAAAACCATGCCAAGCCTAGTCAGCATATGAAAAAGTAGTGACATTATTTACTGATGAAGGTATGTAAAGTCAAAGCTATGGTTTTTCCAGTAGTCACGTATGGACTTGACAGCTGGACCATGACGACAGCTGAATGTTGAAGAAGAAGCTTTCGAAAGAACTGTGATGTTGGAGAAGACTCTCGAGAGTCCCTTGGACTGCAAGGAGTTCAAACCAGTCAATGCTAAAGGAAATCAATCCTGAAAATTCCTTGGAAGGACTGATGCTGAAGCAGAGTTCCAATACTTTGGCTACCTTATGGGAAGAGCTGACTCATTACAAAGGCCGTGATGCTGGGAAAGATTGAAGGCAGTAGGAGAAGGGGATGACAGAGGACGAGATGGTTGGATGGCATCACTGACTCAATGGACCTGATTTTGAACAAGCTCTAGCAGATGGTGAAGGATAAGAAAGCCTGATGTGCTGCAGTCCATGGTGTCACAAAGAGTCAAACATGACTGAGGGACTGCACAAAAACAAATTTAAATCACGTCTTTCTGCCTGGATATAGATACAGAAATGATTCTGAGAAAGCCCAATATCCTTTTTTGTAATCTACACAATGCTGGCAGTAAAAGCGGTAAAGCTTTTAAAGCTGTCTCTTCAATGTTTACATAGTGCTTACACTTTATAAAGCACAATCGCAACTACTCGATTTACCATGTGTTATGAAGCTTGTTTTACGGACAACATCTAAACAGGGATAGTGGACTTCTCAAGACACAAAACAATTCAGTGTCAGAATTAAGACCATCACCTTAAATTCTAACTCCAGCTTTGCTAATACCTGATCAAGATTGCTGGGAGAAATATCAATAACCTCAGATATGCAGATGACACCACCCTTATGGCAGAAAGTGAAGAAGAACTAAAGAGTCTCTTGATGAAAGTGAAAGAGGAGAGTGAAAAAGCTGGCTTAAAATTCAATATTCATAAAACTAGGATCATGGCATCTGGTCTCATGACTTCATGGCAAATAGATGGGAAAATAGTGGAAACAGTGACAGGCTTTATTTCTTTGGACTCCAAAATCACTGCAGATGGTGACTGCAGCCATGAAATTAAAAGGCGCTTACTCCTTGGAAGGAAAGTTATGACCAACCTTGATAGTATATTAAAAAGCAGAGACATTACTTTGCCAACAAAGGTCGGTCTAGTCAAGGCTATGGTTTTTCCCGTGGTCATGTATGGATGTGAGAGTTGGACTGTGAAGAAATCTGATTGCCGAAGAATTGATGCTTTTGAACTGTGGTGTTGGAGAAGACTCTTGAGAGTCCCTTGTACTGCAAGGAGATCCGACCAGTCCATTCTAGGGGAGATCAATCCTGGGTGTCCTCTGGAATGACTGATGATGCTAAAGCTGAAACTCCAATACTTTGGCCACCTCATGCGTCGAGTTGACTCACTGGAAAAGACTCTGATGCTAGGAAGAATTGGGGGTGGGAGGAGACGGGGACGACAGAGAATGAGATGGCTTGATGGCATCACCGACTCAATGGACATGAGTTTGAGTGAACTCCGGGAGTTGGTGATGGACAGGGAGGCCTGGTGTGCTGTGATTCATGGGGTCGCAAAGAGTGGGACACGACTGAGAGACTGAACTGAACTGACTCTCATTCATTTTGTGTCAGCCTGCGATGTGCTGGCATGGTGCCAGCTGCTTTCCCTGTACCATCATTTCTATACTCTCAGCCCTAGAATGTACTCCACCCCCCAGAATCTTTCCAACCTTATCTCTGGCCACTGCCACATCTAGTGGCAGCTCCTGGAATACATCACATTTTTTCCTACTCCAGAAATGCCCTTCCCCTTACTCTTCACAGGGTCAGCTCCATTATCATCCATTGGTTTGACCTTGAATGTTCTCTCCAACAAGAGACCATCCTGGGTCTCTCTATCTAAGCAGGGCCTCCCTGTCAGTCTCTCTCCCAGCACTGTGCTTATTTCCTTCTTAGGACTTAGTACTACCTGCCGTCATTTTACTTTACTGTTTACTTGCTTATTATGCAGGGAGGGGTGCTCCCTACATCTTCCCAGGCAGCCTTCTCTTTCCCTGCTGGCCTGGCTGGTAACGCTGGGTTCCTGGGGGGCAGGCCTTCTGTTGCTATTTCAAATCCAGTAGACCGGGAGTTTGAACAAGGTGGTGTCCTGGGCCCTCCAGTTTTCTTAAGACACTGACTCTGGTTTGGACAGTTCCTTGGATTCCTAAACATCTATGACCTTGATTTGCCAAAGCTGTGAACACTGGAGAAGGTGAGGGCTGATGGGAGAAGTTGAAGCTCCTGAGAGCAAAGGGCTCAGGGTGGCAAATGGGGAGGGGTCCTAGGCCTGCACCCAAAGTCTGGCCAGGTGTGGATCCACCCTGTTTATCACCTGGCATCCTCAGGGAATCCCTCAACCCCTGCCTGACTCAGTCTTCTCTGCCTCCTGAAGATCCTAAGGCCCAGATATACATGACATCTTCTTCCAGTGGATTGGTGAGTGAGCACCTGCCTTCCCTGCCTTTTCCACTCCCCTTTCGTGCTGTGTGAGAAGGATCTTTGCCTGGCCTGTCTCTCCCTGCCCTGTTCCCACTCAGTCAGTCATCTGATCAACCGGACTGCCTGGTCCCCATGTTCCTTTCTGAGCTCAGCTGTTCAGCTTCCTAGTGTGATGACAGAGAAGGAGGCAGGAGAACTCATGGCTGGTCGGAGAAGGAGGAATCAGGTAGCTTCTTCTGCTGCGTTTCCCTTTTGTCCTGTGTGGACGTCTATTCTGCTGGTTCTGTTTCTCTGTTAGAACTCAGACTATCTCAGAGTTTGCTACCCATAATGGTTGTAGAGGAGGAAAATCTTAGGGATGAGTTTCCTGAGTTTACTTCTGGATGGAAGGTTCTCTAATAGAAGTAGCTGGAAAGACACTGATGACTATGTGGTCAGTGGTAAAGAGGACACAGGGAGTCTAAGGCATGAGGTAGCAGTGTTGTTGTTGTTCCCTTGCTAACTTGAGTTTGGCTCTTTGTGACCCATGGACTGCAGCATGCCAGGTTTCTCTGTCCTTCAGTTTCGCCTGGAGTTTGTTCAAATTTATGTCCATTGAATTGGTGATGCTATCCCACCATCTCATCCGCCACCACCCCTTTCTCTTCCTGTCCTCAATATTTCCCAGCATCAGGGTATTTTCCAATGAGTCTGTTTTTCATGTCAGGTAGCCAAAGTACAGGAGCCTCAGCTTCAGTATCAGTCCTTCCAATGAATATTCAAGGTTGATTTCCTTTAGGAATGACTGGTTTGATCTCCTTGCAGTCCAAGGAACTCTCAGGATTCTTCTCTAGCACCACAGATAGAAAGCAACAATTCTTTGGGACTCAGCCATTTTTATGGTCCAACTCTTACATCTGTACATGACCAACTGGAAAAAACCTTAGCTTTCCCTATACAGATCTTTGTCAGTAAAATACTGTCTCTGCTTTTTAATATGCTATATAGTTTTATCATCGTTTTCCATTCAAGGGGCAAGTGTCTCAAATTTCATGGCTGCAGTCACCATCCACAGGGATTTTGGAGCCCAAGAAAATAAAATCTGTCACTGCTTCCACTTTTTCTGCTTCTGTTTGCCATGAAATGTTGCAATCAGATGCCATGACTTTAGTATTTTGAACCCTGAGTTTCAAGCCAGCTTTTTCACTCCTGTTTTTCAGTCTTATTAAGAGGCTTTTAGTTCTTCATTTTCTGCCATTAGAGTGGTATCATCTGCATATCTGAAGTTGTTGGTATTTCTCCCGGCTATCTAGATTACAGTTTGTGAGTTATCCAGCCCAACATTTCCCATGTTATACTCTGCATATAAACTCAATAAACAGGGTGACAATATACAGTCCTGTTATGCTCCTTTCTCAATTTGGAACCAGTCTGTTGTTTAATGTCCAGTTCTAACTGTTGCTTCTTGACCTGCATCATTCAGGTTTCTCAGGAGGTAGGTAAGGTGGTCTGATACTCCCATCTCTTGAAGAATTTTCAGTTTGCTGTGATCCACATATGTGATCAAAGGCTTTAGCATAGTCAATGAAGCAGAAGTAGATGTTTTTCTGGAATTCCCTTGCTTTCTCAATGATCCAGCGAATGTTGATAATTTGATCTGTGGTTCCTCTATGTTTTTTAAACCCAGCTTGCACATCTGGAAATTCTCGATTCACATATTGCTAAATCCTAGCTTGAAGGATTTTGAACATAATCTTGCTAGCATGAAAAGTGAGCACAAGGATATGCAGTTTGAACATTCTTTAGCATTGCCCTTTTTGGGGATTGGAATGAAAACTGACCTTTGCTAGTCCTCTGGCCACTGCTGAGTTTTCCAAATTTGCTGACATATTTAGTACAGTCCTTTAAGAGCATTATCTTTGAAGATTTTAAATAAAGATCCACAAAACATCATCATTGGATGTCACTAACCAAATTTTTATAAAAGGCAAGATTCTGATGACCATATACTTGATATCGTAGAACTTTTCAGTAAAATTAAAGAGTTTAGTAAGAATGGCTGGTGGGTTCTAGCTGTACTGGTGAAAGCACCGAAGGAAATGAATGAGGTTGGGGATTCAAATTCCCAGGCGAAACTACGCATAGCTGACCAGAAAGCTTCAATGTCTGACCTGAAAAAAACATTTGTTTCCTGTAGCCACAGGGCCTCAGCCAGGGCTGAGGTTTGTGAAAACTAAATCCAGAATCTCATCCTGTCAGTGTCTGAATTACATGCAAACTGATTTCCCAATCTTCTGCCAGAGTGTGAGCATTTATTCTTCACGACCAAGATAGTCACGATAAAGTGATCACTGACCTAGAGCCAGACATCTTGGAATGTGAAGTCAAGTGGGCCTTAGAAAGCATCACTAAGAACAAAGCTAGTGGAGGTGATGGAATTCCAGTTGAGCTATTTCAAATCTTGAAAGATGATGCTGTGAAAGTGCTGCACTCAATATGTGAGGAAATTTGGAAAACTCAGCAGTGGCCACAGGACTGGAAAAGGTCAGTCTTCATTCCAATCCTAAAGAAAGGCAATGCCAAAGAATGCTCAAACTACCGGACAATTACACTCATCTCACACGCTAGTAAAGTCATGCTCAAAATTCTCCAAGCCAGGCTTCAGCAGTATGTAAACCATGAACTCCCAGATGTTCAAGCAGGTTTTAGAAAAGGCAGAGGAACCAGAGATCAAATTGCCAACATCCGCTGGATCATGGAGAAAGCAAGAGAGTTCCAGAAGAGCATCTATTTCTGCTTCATTGACTATGCCAAAGCCTTTGACTGTGTGGATCACAATAAACTGTGGAACATTCTGAAAGAGATGGGAATCCCAGACCACCTGACCTGCCTCTTGAGAAACCTGTATGCAGGTCAGGAAGCAACAGCCAGAACTGGACATGGAACAACAGACTGGTTCCAAATAGGAAAAGGAGTGCGTCAAGGCTGTATATTGTCACCTTGCTTATTTAACTTATATGCAGAGTACATCATGAGGAATGCTGGGCTGGAAGAAGCACAAGCTGGAATCAAGATTCCTGGGAGAAATATCAATAACCTCGGATATGCAGATGACACTACCCTTATGGCAGAAAGTGAAGAGGAACTCAAAAGCCTCTTGATGAAAGTGAAAGAGGAGAGTGAAAAGGTTGGCTTGAAGCTCAACATTCAGAAAACAAAGATCATGGCATCTGGTCCCATCACTTCATGGGAAATAGATGGAAAAACAGTGGAAACAGTGTCAGACTTTATTTTTTTGGGCTCCAAAATCACTGCAGATGCTGATTGCAGCCATGAAATTAAAAGACGCTTACTCCTTGGAAGGAAAGTTATGACCAACCTTGATAGTATATTAAAAAGCAGAGACATTACTTTGCCAACAAAGGTCGGTCTAGTCAAGGCTATGGTTTTTCCCGTGGTCATGTATGGATGTGAGAGTTGGACTGTGAAGAAAGCTGATCGCCGAAGAATTGATGCTTTTGAACTGTGGTGTTGGAGAAGACTCTTGAGAGTCCCTTGTACTGCAAGGAGATCCAACCAGTCCATTCTAAAGGAGATCAATCCTGGATATTCACTGGAAGGACTGATGCTAAAGCTGAAACTGCAATACTTTGGCCACTTCATGCGACGAGTTGACTCACTGGAAAAAACTCTGATGCGGGGAAAGGTTGAGGGTGGGAGGAGAAGGGGACGACCGAGAATGAGATGGCTGGATGTCATCACCGACTCTGTGGACATGAGTTTGAGTGAACTCCGGGAGTTGGTGATGGACAGGGAGGCCTGGCGTGCTGTGATTCATGGGGTCGCGAAGAGTCGGACACGACTGAGCAACTGAACTGAACTGAACTGAACTGAAGGGAACCTGAAATTGGAATGGGGACATATGGGGAGATCCCAGTGAAGCTGGAAATATTAAATCCCTAAATGTAGCTACTTCTTCTTTACCAGCGGATGAATATGTGTGTTCTCGTTAAGCATTCCAGAACCAGAAAAATAACTTTAGAAGGGGTAGTTATGCAACACCAGCTAGGTGGCAATGACTTGCATGTCTGAAGAAACATTCTCCAGGAGAGTGTAAATGCTTTAAATTAAAGGCCAATGTATGCTGCTATTTGTTTTTTTACTTTATTAACTTTTAGTTGATTTGCAACACTGTGTTAGTTCAGGTGTACAACAAAGTGATTCAGATATATGCATTATATGCATACAGATTCTTTTTTAGATTCTTCTCCATTATAGTTTATCGAAATATGTTGAAAAGATTCCCTGTGATATACAGTGAATTTTTTATATTCATCTACTTTATATACAGTACTGTGTATTGATTGATTCCATATTCCTAATTTATTCCTTTCTTCCTCTTTCCTTGGTAAGCAAATGCATGTTTCGATGCCTGTGAGTCTCTTTCTGTTTCATAAACAAGGTCATTCGTATTATTTTATAATTTTTCCACAGTACCTCCATTCCTTTTATTTATTTGAATTGGAGGCTACTTACTTTACAATATTGTGGTGGTTTTTGCCATGCGTCGACCCGCCACGGGTGTGCATGAGTCCCCCATCCTGAAACCCCCCCCATCCCATCTCTCTGGGTTGTCCCAGAGCACCAGCTTTGAGTGTCCTGCTTCATGTACTGAACTTGCACGGTCATCTGTTTGACATATGGCAATATACATGGTTCAGTGCTCTTCTCTCATATCACCCCACTCTCTCCTTCTCCCACGTACTCCAAACGTCTGTTCTTTACATCTGTGTCTCTTTTGCTGTCTTCCATATAGGGTCATCATTACCGTCTTTCTAAATTGTAAATATATGCATTAATGTAGTGTATTGGTCTTTCTCTTTCTGACGTACTTCACTGTGTATAATGTGCTCCAGTTTCATCCGCCTCGTTGGAATGGACTCAAATGCGTTCTTTCCTATACTGAGTAATATTTCATTGTGTGTGTACCACAACTTCTTATCCATTCGTCTGCTGATGCACATCTAGGTTTCTCCATGTCCTGGCCATGGTGAACAGTGCTGTGATGAACACTGGGCTAAACACGTCTCTTTCAATTCTGGTTTCCTTGGTGTGTATGCCCAGCGGTGGGATTGCTGGGTCATATGGCAGTTCTATTTCCAGTTTTTTAAGGAATCTCCACACTGTTCTTCACAGTGGCTATACTAGTTTGCATTCCCAACTGAGGCATTGTCATTGCTGCCTTACCCTCTGGAGAAGCTCAGTATTTACAAGTGTTCTGAGGGGCCTGGCTTCTCCCTGTGTGGCAGCCAAGACTTGCGCCCAGATGGTTCCTCCCAGGCCCTCCTGCACACACACGCCCCCACCACTTGTGGCAACTGAGGAGCCTGAAGGCCCTGCCTGTGAGGAAGGGCTCCAGGGGGCTGGTGACATGAGCAGGCTGGGCTCTTCTCGAATCTCTTCTAGGGTGAAGGAGACCCTTGTGCCTGACCAAGTCTGTAAGAATTCCCTGCTCAGCACAGGGTGGGCGCTGTCTGGGCCCCTCTACAGATGTGGTGAGAAAGCTACCACGGAAGTAGGGGCAGGCTCCTTCCCTGACAGGTGTTGATATCAGCGTCTTCCCTCTGAGCCTTAGGCAACGAGGCCTTTTCCTGACTCAGTTGTCATGGAGCCTCAGGCACCAGGCAGGGTGTGGGGCTTGAGTGACTCCAGAGTGTGAAGCTGCAGGGGGGCTGGACATGCTCTCCCTGCTAGGGTCTCGGCCCCACAGAGCAGGTGTTATCTCCCCTCCTCCTCCCCGTGTTATTCCCTTCCCTTTTCTCTCTTCTGTTTCATCCTGCTGCTTTCAGAGAAGACACACGCATTCCATATGATATTGTGCACTTTATCCAGGGATGGGGAGAGAGGAAACCATGTGAGTGAAACGGGGGTAGACCCATCTCACACAGGAGAGAGCAGTGGCCCAGGGCAAAGGGAGTCACACAGGATTCAACAGGTTCAGTGATGGCTCCCCAGGTGTTCTGGTCCTGATCCGGAACCACAGAACGAGCCTGTTTGATCTGAGTTGCTCAGGTGAGCACAAAGTCTTGGTGAAAGAGAAGGTTATGTGAAGACAGAAGCAGAGGGACATTTGAAGACGCTGCTGGATTTGAATGTGGAGGAGGGCCCAGGACTCAAGGAATGCAAGGATTGAAGCTCTAGATGCAGAAAGTCAAAGAGCGGTATCCTGTCCCAGGTCATAGGATGAGGGGCCTGTCAACATCTTGGTTGTGTCCAGGGAAACCCATTGTTGACTTCTCACTCCAGAGCCATCAGAGGATAACTTTGTGCTGTTCTAAGTCCCTAAGGCAGAGACAATTCATTTTACCATCAAAACGGAAGTGAGTTCAGAGTCAGAAGGCAGGCAGATGGAGAATCCCAGGGGAGAACCGAAGACTGAAGGGTGTTGGGTGATCAGGATGTGGGTGGAGAGAGAGATGCAGGGGGTCAGAGATGGGTGGAGACACAAGCGGATCGGGAGCCTGGAGAAAGGTGAGAGGAGAAGGGCAGAAAGTCTGCTGGGCAGGAGGCAGGAGATGAGGCACGCGAGCAGGGGGCAGACAGAAGCAGGAAGTGGGCAAAGAGGCAAGGACAGGGGAGAGTGACAGCAAGACAGGTGGCAGGCAGGGGCCCTCAGAGCTTGTCCTTGTCCCCACCTGGATCAGAGAGCTTCCTGAGCTGCAAGTGGACCCCATTTTTGGGTCTCAGCACAATGACTGGCATGGGCACAGGGACCCTGGAGGGATCCGGTGACAGCTCAAAGCGATGCAAGGTCAGGGCCACAGCCACCTTCAACTTATTCATGGCAAACTGCCTCCCGATGCAGTTCCTAGGTTGGGAGATGAAAAGGAAGTAAGCAGAGGCTTCTAAACCCTGCCGAGCACAGGGATTCAGTGCTATCCTACACGTCGTCCAGCCCTGATCCCTTTCTTACTCATCACACTGAACTTGCCAGCAAAGCTCTCCCCTTCTCAGATTACAAAGCCCACCTGTCTAAGGATTAGCTCCTAACTCCAACTCCTGCTCTCAGCAGGAAAACCTGGGGGGCATCAGTGCTCTAAGCCACAGAGTCAATCAAGTGGATCACGAACTGTGAACAAGTACTTTATTCACTCGTCACTGGCAATTCTTGTTTTCAGGTCAGCCCAGGGCACTGTAGGGGCAAGGTGGACACCCTCTCAGGACCTTACCACCTACGGTGGACAAACAGGCTTGCACTGTTCCCAGAGATGACAAGACAGTGTTGTAGAAGGAATCAGAATGGCAACAGGGAGTCTCCCTGGAGAGGACAAGGGTTAACCACCTTGAACCTACTAGACCAATTCCCTCCCAGTTAATGGTCTGGCTTCCTGTCTCCCTCAGCCCCTCAGTTAATCTACCTTTGGAACTTTCCCACTCTAATCCAGAAATGACCTTCCTTGCGCTAACCCTCCTAATCATTCCTGGGGCTCCTCATCAGACCTTTTCAGCCTCCATTCCTCCTCTCCCTCTAAAGCCACAGGAGCTCCAGGCCTGCTCTGTTCCGCATCACAGGGGGGACACGTCCCGGTGCCTCAGCTGCATCACAGCCCTCTCTGGGGTCTGTCCCTCTCTTGCTGACTCAGCAACTGTTGAGATCCCCTCCCCTCCCCTCGCCTCTGCCATCCTCATGCTCAAGGCTCAATCCAGTGACCTCCACCCTTACCCCCTCTGCTGGCTGCACCTCTTTCCACCTGAACCCTCAAGGCACCATGGATTGTAACTCAAAGACACATCACGTCCAGTGCCCAGCACAGTGCCGGATCATGCATCCTCCCACAGTCTGCTAAGGAATGAATGAGTGAAAGAGTGGATGTGTGAACGATGTTTGTCTTGAGTAAATGTGTTGGTATGTGGACTGTGAGCCCTGGGGGATGACAGCATTATCATCCCTGTGTTCCCAACTCCTAGCACTGGTCTTGGTACATGGAGACACGCTTAATACATACTTTCACATTTGAACAATATTAATTGAATTGAAAACAACTCAGGTGGAATGAGAATATTAGAAATATTATTCAGTCTGACCTAAGAAACAAACTGCCTAGACCCTCCTGCCCTCTAGTGGCAGCTGCATGACATGCAGCCATGTCTACAGGAAGGACTGGACCCTGGTGTAAACCAAATCCTAGAAACAATTCCCCAAGGCAGTTTGTTTCAACACTGTTCTGTAAAGGTTGATTCACCAACTGAAAGTTTCCTAGATCTGTACTGTCAGAAAAAACTTGTTCCTACTAAGTTACAAAGTCACTGAAGTTACTATTTCAGGGGAGGTTCTGTAGCCCTTAAGATCTTCACGGCAATCATTTAGGAGTGTATCATCCAGGCTAACAGCTATTTCAAGGGTGCTTTATGTTTCACATGCAATAAAATTTTTAAATGCACGTCTCAAGCACAAAATAGTCTCCCCTGTAGGGAAAGAGCACATTAGCCAAGATGGTGTTGTCAGCGCTCTCGCCCTGTGGTCCTCACTGTTGCCTCAGGGTTTGTAACTAATGATTATGGAACAGCTGGACCACGTATAGCACTGCATACGTGCGTCACATGGTACTCGCTTGGACTCTGGCTACTTCTGTTTTATGAACTCCACCTGGAAAAGCTCTGGCGGAGGTGTGGGCTACGCCTTTAGGAGTTTCACTATGAATGCCCTGGTTACTGCTGCATTGGGGCTACACTGGAGCAACCTCATGGTTATGTCATATGAGGTTATGTTCTAGCTTTGCTTTGGTGTTTACGGCTGCTGCTACGGCGGCTGCGTCACGGAGGACAGAGCTGTGTTATGGCGGCCATAACACAGCCAGGAGAGAATAAACGTGTCTGCAGTTCTTAGGCTCCTCCAGTCCTCTCCCAGCCTCTTAGCTGACGCTTCGTCTATCCTGGGTTCAGCGAACAGTGTGGACTTTGTGAACTCTAAGACACCTGGCATCATGAGCAGGATTAGCAATAGAGTCCCCAAAGCAGACTTGATTGTCTTTCAGTTTAAGATTTTTCTTACTAACATTGCTCTGTACAATCTGGGACTGACTATGGTATCTAAACTCTGCTTTTTAATAAAGAATTCTGCCAACAGAAAATATATGTCACAGTTATATTAATACACAGTCAAATCTATGTTGGATGTACTGCAGGAAGTGAGAATACACTCATGACTGTGAAACTTTCTTCAATCTACAACTATAACTGATCACATACATGACTGGGAGCCTCAGGACATGAAGTTCCCAATCCAGGCAAGCACGACGAATACAGTGAGGGTGGACAGGTGAATTAAGCAGAAAGCAGTGGGCTGACTAGGAAGGTGGGAACAGTGAAAATCATCTTTAAGGAGACTGAAATTGTGCTAACCAAACATGTTAGTTTAAATTTCATGAACACTTGTAATGCTAAAACATCATACTCCTAAAGTGAGGAAAACCCTGGATACTTTGGATTGGCCACTGACATGGAAATGAGGTCATTCTTGTGAACAGTAGGAGGTCAGTGTCCTGTGGTGAAACCTGAAGACCGTCGTGTACATGGAGACCCACGCCTCCTTCTCAGCACATCAGCATACAAGGACAGAACTTCATGCTCCTCATATGAAGGTAGACAGCCACACACATCAGGTAGGAACCAGTGACACTTCCTTCCCCCAGGACAGAAGCCTCACCTGGATCCTCCTGAGAAGGGCAGGAAGGCATGGTTGTGTTGAGTAGAACCTGGTGCGAACTGGGTTGGGTCAAACAACTGCAGAGAGAGCACCAGGGCTAGGATATTTGGGGTCAAACCCCTCACATGAACCCACCAGGGGATACGAATCCCAGAGAGGGAGCAGGGGAAGGGTTTGTTGTCGAGAGAACATCTCATCTCCTCCCCCTATGTCCATCGTACCTCTGGGTTTGGCCACACCTTCGGGTTGTGATGAAGCCCATAAATGGAGAGGGCGACTAAGATTCCTGTGGGGCAGAGAGGAGAGAGAGAAGCCTGATGGTGCCATAGTGCAGGGGACGTGCGACTTCACAAAAGTCCTGGGAGCCACAATGGGAGCACCCTCCGTCACTCTGAATGACATGATGTTCTTGCAAGACAATTGGGCGGGGCATGACAAAGCACACGATCACAGATTAGGGGTAGGTGACCACAACCCCATATTGAGAATTAAAAGAACTGCAAGGTTACACTTAGGAGCAGCTCAGGTGACAACTCACATTTATCGAGTGCCATCATGAACCTGGGGAATGTGCAAGAATCATTTAATCCTCATGCAAGCACTCCTGTCCTCACCAGTCCATGAAGCACCTGAGCCTCAGAGAGGTTGTGAGTTGGGTCTCTGTGATCCCACAGTTAGGAAGGAACAGGGCTGGGATTCAGACCCAATGGGTGCTGAGTCAGTGGGTGGCCTCCAGCCATGGCAGAGCTCTCAGACTTCATCATCACCTGCTCTTTGCCATCCACCAGAGGGCACCTCAGAGACTAGACCCTTTGACCCATGACAGTGGAGACTCTTGAGCTCCCCCCTTTATTTACACCCCATATGGAAGAACCATGCCTCCTCCTGCTTCTGCTTTTCTCTTAAGCCTTCATGATTCAAGGAATTAGAAGTTTAGGCTCCATCATAAGACCGCACAGAAGGGTCAACATTTATTTGTTGAGCTTTGTTGCATTCAAGTTTTGTGTCAAATATTTTTTCTTTCAGTAAAGTTTAATTCCATTGCAATGGTGTGTTAGTTTCTGCCATACTACAGGGCAAATAAGGCAGAGTTATGTATCTGTATATATATATGGAGAAGGAAATGGCAACTCACTCCAGTATTCTTGCCTGAGAAATGTCATAGACAGGTAGCCTGGTGGGCCACAGTCTGTGGGGTGGCAAAAGAGCCAAACATGACTTGACAACTAAACAATAGCTGTACCCCCTCCATGTACACCTCTCTCCCCCTTCCCATTCCACCCCTCTAGGTCATCTAGAGCATCAGGCTGGGCTTCCTTTTATATAGCAGCTTTCCACTAGATACATACCAATATTTTACACATGATAGTCTATCTATGGTGATGTTACTTTCTCAATTTGTCCTACCCTCTCCTTCCCCTCCTGCGTCCACAAGTCCATTCCCTAGGTCTGCATCTACATTGCTACTCTGCAAGTACATTCATCAGCACTATTTTCCTATATTCCATATATACGTGTGTGTGTTAATATATGATATTTTTTGTTTTCTCTTTCTGAGTGCTTCACTCTGTATAACAGGCTGTAGATTCTTCCACCTCACTGCAACTGACTCAGATTTGTTCCATTTTATACTGAGTAATATTCCATTCTGTATATGGATCACTTCTTCATTATCCATTCATCTGTCAGTGGACACCTAGGTTGCTTCCACGTCCTGGCTATTGTAAACAATGCTGCAATGAACACTGCAGCACGTGTGCTTTTTGGATTCTGGTTTTCCCAGGGTATATTCCCAGTAGTAGGATTGTTGAATATATGGTAGTCTTAATCCTAGGTTTTATGGAAAAGCATTTTTTAAAACTCATTCAAACTATAGAATAACTGTTATCTTCAGG